>NC_143036.1:322500-325000 GCF_057628025.1 Oncorhynchus mykiss
GTGTGAAGAAATGTGTGTGTTTTTTGCCAATTTTAACCGCACACTTGTTGTTTGTGTACATGGATTTTATAATGTCGTATGTTTTACCCCCAACACCACTTTCCATCAGTTTGTATAGCAGACCCTCATGCCAGATTGAGTCGAAGGCTTTTTTGAAATCAACAAAGCATGAGAAGACTTTGCCTTTGTTTTGGTTTGTTTGGTTGTCAATTAGGGTGTGCAGGGTGAATACATGGTCTGTTGTACGGTAATTTGGTAAAAAGCCAATTTGACATTTGCTCAGTACATTGTTTTCATTGAGGAAATGTACGAGTCTGCTGTTAATAATAATGCAGAGGATTTTCCCAAGGTTACTGTTGACACATATTCCACGGTAGTTATTGGGGTCAAATTTGTCTCCACTTTTGTGGATTGGGGTGATCAGTCCTTGGTTCCAAATATTGGGGAAGATGCCAGAGCTAAGTATGATGTTAAAGAGTTTTAGTATAGCCAATTGGAATTTGTTGTCTGTATATTTGATCATTTCATTGAGGATACCATCAACACCACAGGCCTTTTTGGGTTGGAGGGTTTTTATTTTGTCCTGTAACTCATTCAATGTAATTGGATAATCCAGTGGGTTCTGGTAGTCTTTAATAGATGATTCTAAGATCTGTATTTGATCATGTATATGTTTTTGCTCTTTATTCTTTGTTATAGAGCCAAAAAGATTGGAGAAGTGGTTTACCCATACATCTCCATTTTGGATAGATAATTCTTCGTGTTGTTGTTTGTTTAGTGTTTTCCAATTTTCCCAGAAGTGGTTAGAGTCTATGGATTCTTCAATTACATTGAGCTGATTTCTGACATGCTGTTCCTTCTTTTTCCGTAGTGTATTTCTGTATTGTTTTAGTGATTCACCATAGTGAAGGCGTAGACTCAGGTTTTCCGGGTCTCTATGTTTTTGGTTGGACAGGTTTCTCAATTTCTTTCTTAGATTTTTGCATTCTTCATCAAACCATTTGTCATTATTGTTAATTTTCTTCGGTTTTCTATTTGAGATTTTTAGATTTGATAGGGAAGCTGAGAGGTCAAATATACTGTTAAGATTTTCTACTGCCAAGTTTACACCTTCACTATTACAGCGGAACGTTTTACCCAGGAAATTGTCTAAAAGGGATTGAATTTGTTGTTGCCTAATTGTTTTTTGGTAGGTTTCCAAACTGCATTCCTTCCATCTATAGCATTTCTTAATGTTACTCAGTTCCTTTGGCTTTGATGCCTCATGATTGATTATTGCTCTGTTTAAGTAGACTGTGATTTTGCTGTGGTCTGATAGGGGTGTCAGTGGGCTGACTGTGAACGCTCTGAGAGACTCTGGGTTGAGGTCGGTGATAAAGTAGTCTACAGTACTACTGCCAAGAGATGAGCTATAGGTGTACCTACCATAGGAGTCCCCTCGAAGCCTACCGTTGACTATGTACATACCCAGCGTGCGACAGAGCTGCAGGAGTTGTGACCCGTTTTTGTTGGTTATGTTGTCATAGTTGTGCCTAGGGGGGCATATGTGGGAGGGAATGCTGTCACCTCCAGGCAGGTGTTTGTCCCCCTGTGTGCTTAGGGTGTCAGGTTCTTGTCCGGTTCTGGCATTTAGGTCGCCACAGACTAGTACATGTCCCTGGGCCTGGAAATGATTGATTTCCCCCTCCAGGATGGAGAAGCTGTCTTCATTAAAATATGGGGATTCTAGTGGGGGGATATAGGTAGCACACAGGAGGACATTTTTCTCTGTTAGGATAATTTCCTTTTGAATTTCTAGCCAAATGTAAAATGTTCCTGTTTTGATTAATTTAATGGAGTGAGTTAGGTCTGCTCTATACCAAATTAGCATACCCCCTGAGTCCCTTCCCTGTTTCACACCTGGTAGTTTGGTGGATGGGACTACCAGCTCTCTGTAACCTAGAGGGCAACCAGTGGGTCCGTCTCCTCTATACCAGGTTTCTTGCAGGATGACAATGTCTGTATTACCGATTTCTTTGGTGAAGTCCGGGTTTCTGCTCTTTAGGCCAAAGGCAGATGACCTCAGGCCTTGGATATTCCATGATAATATAGTGAAGGCTTTTTGTTCCATAGAGTGTCCAATGTTGTTGGTCGTGGTTTGGCCTCAGGCCAGTAAGTGTGAGCAGAGCCTGCTGAGCATCTGGTACATGCCATTGGCTTCGGCGAGTGTGAGAGTGGGGGTTGGGACTGTTTGCCCGCTCACTACCTGGGCGTATGTGTGGCTTCCATGTTGAGGCCCTCTTTGCGGGGGTGGGGTGCATGGGGTGGGCAGGAGTGGCATAGGTCTGACCTGGGTGGGCCTAAATGGGGTGTGGGCATGGTTGACGTGGGGGGGTGTTGATTGGTTGGGGTGGGGGTGTGGATGTGTCTGGGTGTACTGTGGTCTGGATGTAATTCCTCTTGGCGTGGGTCCTCTATGTGTAGGTCCAGGGGGGGGTCCTGCAGATCTGGGAGGGTGTCT
>NC_143036.1:330000-387500 GCF_057628025.1 Oncorhynchus mykiss
GTTTACAGGAGGTTGGATACTTCTATAGAATGCTGCAGTAACAACAGTCTGATCTCTCCCTGTAGTTTACAGGAGGTTGGATACTTCTATAGAATGCTGCAGTGACAACAGTCTGATCTCTCCCTGTAGTTTACAGGAGGTTCGATACTTCTATAGAATGCTGCAGTAACAACAGTCTGATCTCTCCCTGTAGTTTACAGGAGGTTGGATACTTCTATAGAATGCTGCAGTAACAACAGTCTGATCTCTCCCTGTAGTTTACAGGAGGTTGGATACTTCCATAGAATGCTGCAGTAACAACAGTCTGATCTCTCCCTGTAGTTTACAGGAGGTTGGATACTTTTATAGAATGCTGCAGTAACAGCAGTCTGACTGATCTCTCCCTGTAGTTTACAGGAGTTTGGATACTTCTATAGAATGATGCAGTAACAACAGTCTGATCTCTCCCTGTAGTTTACAGGAGGTTGGATACATCCATAGAATGCTGCAGTAACAACAGTCTGATCTCTCCCTGTAGTTTACAGGAGGTTGGATACTTCTATAGAATGCTGCAGTAACAACAGTCTGATCTCTCCCTGTAGTTTACAGGAGGTTGGATACTTCTATAGAATCCTGCAGTAACAGCAGTCTGACTGATCTCTCCCTGTAGTTTACAGGAGGTTGGATACTTCCATAGAATGCTGCAGTAACAACAGTCTGACTGATCTTTGCTTCTCCTACACCAAACTACAGGAGAAGGAGGTGAGACACACAAACAGACACACACATAAGGCTGACCCCATTTAGTTGACTGGTCGATTGTTTGGTTGATAGCCTGTTTGTCGAGCGGTCGCAAATATATGTGACACCAGTTTGAGCCGTTCCCCTCTCAGTAGACAAATCCTTTGAGGAGGCTGCAGGTATGGTACAGTCCAATAGGAACGGGATTAAGACTCAGAAGGCGGGGCTCCAGAATGCACGTTCTCCCGCCAATTCGTGCTCATTCATTATTTCATAAGTTCATTGTGTGAATTGTTTACCCTTTGATTGGTAGTCTATCAATTCTCCATTACATACACTGAGTACAAAACATTATGAAACCCTGCTTTTTCCATGACAGACTGACCAGGTGGAAGCTATGATCCCTTATTGATGTCACTTGTTAAATCCATTTCAATCAGTGTAGATGAACGGGAGGAGGCAGGTTAAATAATCATTTTTAAGCTTAGAGATAATTGAGACATGGATTGTGTATGTGTGTCATTCAGAGGATGAATGGGCAAGACAAAATATTGAAGTGCCTTTGAACTGGGTTTGGTAGTAGGTGCCAGGTGCACCGGTTTGTGTCAAGAACGGCAATGCTGCTGGGTGTAACACATAGAGGTAGACCTCGGCTACCTGGCCTGATTACACACAGAGGTAGACCTCGGCTACCTGGCCTGATTACACACAGAGGTAGACCTCGGCTACCTGGCCTGATTACACACAGAGGTAGACCTCGGCTACCTGGCCTGATTACACACAGAGGTAGACCTCGGCTACCTGGCCTGATTACACACAGAGGTAGACCTCGGCTACCTGGCCTGATTACACACAGAGGTAGACCTCGGCTACCTGGCCTGATTACACACAGAGGTAGACCTCGGCTACCTGGCCTGATTACACACAGAGGTAGACCTCGGCTACCTGGCCTGATTACACACATAGGTAGACCTCGGCTACCTGGCCTGATTACACACATAGGTAGACCTCGGCTACCTGGCCTGATTACACACAGAGGTAGACCTCGGCTACCTGGCCTGATTACACACAGAGGTAGACCTCGGCTACCTGGCCTGATTACACACAGAGGTAAGACCTCGGCTACCTGGCCTGATTACACACAGAGGTAGACCTCGGCTACCTGGCCTGATTACACACAGAGGTAGACCTCGGCTACCTGGCCTGATTACACACAGAGGTAGACCTCGGCTACCTGGCCTGATTACACACATAGGTAGACCTCGGCTACCTGGCCTGATTACACACAGAGGTAGACCTCGGCTACCTGGCCTGATTACACACAGAGGTAGACCTCGGCTACCTGGCCTGATTACACACAGAGGTAGACCTCGGCTACCTGGCCTGATTACACACAGAGGTAGACCTCGGCTACCTGGCCTGATTACACACAGAGGTAGACCTCGGCTACCTGGCCTGATTACACACAGAGGTAGACCTCGGCTACCTGGCCTGATTACACACAGAGGTAGACCTCGGCTACCTGGCCTGATTACACACAGAGGTAAGACCTCGGCTACCTGGCCTGATTACACACAGAGGTAGACCTCGGCTACCTGGCCTGATTACACACAGAGGTAGACCTCGGCTACCTGACATGCACCAAAATGTATAAATATGTCCATCAGGGGATGTCTGTAGGGGTTAAAGTCCCGTCACTGCAACGGTTTTCTGTCATTAGGATTCTGGAGAGGTCGTTTCCGCAATAAAATCCAAATCCATTCCTTGCTGCCAAAGTTGCCGTTGTGCCCTTGGGCAGAATATAATATTATAACTCCCTTCTCTTACAGGTTTTGGTTTTTCCATTTATGTTTTGAGGTTTGACCTTTAGCACACCGATTGGTGTCACCTCATTAGTCAGTAAATGTGCTGGCTTGACCATCTCTTTAGTCAGTAGGTGTTACACCTGTACTGGCTTGTCCATCTCTTTAGTCAGAAGGTGTTACACCTGTACTGGCTTGTCCATCTCTTTAGTCAGTAGGTGTTACACCTGTACTGGCTTGACCATCTCTTTAGTCAGTAGGTGTTACACCTGTACTGGCTTGTCCATCTCTTTAGTCAGAAGGTGTTACACCTGTACTGGCTTGTTCATCTCTTTAGTCAGTAGGTGTTACACCTGTACTGGCTTGTCCATCTCTTTAGTCAGTAGGTGTTTCACCTGTACTGGCTTGTCCATCTCTTTAGTCAGTAGGTGTTACACCTGTACTGGCTTGTCCATCTCTTTAGTCAGTAGGTGTTTCACCTGTACTGGCTTGTCCATCTCTTTAGTCAGTAGGTGTTACACCTGTACTGGCTTGTCCATCTCTTTAGTCAGTAGGTGTTACACCTGTACTGGCTTGTCCATCTCTTTAGTCAGTAGGTGTTACACCTGTACTGGCTTGTCCATCTCTTTAGTCAGAAGGTGTTACACCTGTACTGGCTTGTCCATCTCTTTAGTCAGTAGGTGTTACACCTGTACTGGCTTGTTCATCTCTTTAGTCAGTAGGTGTTACACCTGTACTGGCTTGTCCATCTCTTTAGTCAGTAGGTGTTACACCTGTACTGGCTTGTTCATCTCTTTAGTCAGAAGGTGTTACACCTGTACTGGCTTGTCCATCTCTTTAGTCAGTAGGTGTTACACCTGTACTGGCTTGTCCATCTCTTTAGTCAGTAGGTGTTACACCTGTACTGGCTTGTCCATCTCTTTAGTCAGTAGGTGTTACACCTGTACTGGCTTGTTCATCTCTTTAGTCAGAAGGTGTTACACCTGTACTGGCTTGTCCATCTCTTTAGTCAGTAGGTGTTACACCTGTACTGGCTTGTCCATCTCTTTAGTCAGTAGGTGTTACACCTGTACTGGCTTGTCCATCTCTTTAGTCAGTAGGTGTTACACCTGTACTGGCTTGTTCATCTCTTTAGTCAGTAGGTGTTACACCTGTACTGGCTTGTCCATCTCTTTAGTCAGAAGGTGTTACACCTGTACTGGCTTGTCCATCTCTTTAGTCAGTAGGTGTTTCACCTGTACTGGCTTGTCCATCTCTTTAGTCAGTAGGTGTTACACCTGTACTGGCTTGTCCATCTCTTTAGTCAGAAGGTGTTACACCTGTACTGGCTTGTTCATCTCTTTAGTCAGTAGGTGTTACACCTGTACTGGCTTGTCCATCTCTTTAGTCAGAAGGTGTTACACCTGTACTGGCTTGTCCATCTCTTTAGTCAGTAGGTGTTACACCTGTACTGGCTTGTCCATCTCTTAAGTCAGTAGGTGTTACACCTGTACTGGCTTGTCCATCTCTTTAGTCAGTAGGTGTTACACCTGTACTGGCTTGTCCATCTCTTTAGTCAGTAGGTGTTTCACCTGTACTGGCTTGTCCATCTCTTTAGTCAGTAGGTGTTTCACCTGTACTGGCTTGTCCATCTCTTTAGTCAGTAGGTGTTTCACCTGTACTGGCTTGTCCATCTCTTTAGTCAGTAGGTGTTACACCTGTACTGGCTTGTCCATCTCTTTAGTCAGTAGGTGTTACACCTGTACTGGCTTGTCCATCTCTTTAGTCAGAAGGTGTTACACCTGTACTGGCTTGTCCATCTCTTTAGTCAGTAGGTGTTACACCTGTACTGGCTTGTTCATCTCTTTAGTCAGTAGGTGTTACACCTGTACTGGCTTGTCCATCTCTTTAGTCAGTAGGTGTTACACCTGTACTGGCTTGTTCATCTCTTTAGTCAGAAGGTGTTACACCTGTACTGGCTTGTCCATCTCTTTAGTCAGTAGGTGTTACACCTGTACTGGCTTGTCCATCTCTTTAGTCAGTAGGTGTTACACCTGTACTGGCTTGTCCATCTCTTTAGTCAGTAGGTGTTACACCTGTACTGGCTTGTCCATCTCTTTAGTCAGTAGGTGTTACACCTGTACTGGCTTGTCCATCTCTTTAGTCAGTAGGTGTTACACCTGTACTGGCTTGTTCATCTCTTTAGTCAGTAGGTGTTACACCTGTACTGGCTTGTCCATCTCTTTAGTCAGAAGGTGTTACACCTGTACTGGCTTGTCCATCTCTTTAGTCAGTAGGTGTTTCACCTGTACTGGCTTGTCCATCTCTTTAGTCAGTAGGTGTTACACCTGTACTGGCTTGTCCATCTCTTTAGTCAGAAGGTGTTACACCTGTACTGGCTTGTTCATCTCTTTAGTCAGTAGGTGTTACACCTGTACTGGCTTGTCCATCTCTTTAGTCAGAAGGTGTTACACCTGTACTGGCTTGTCCATCTCTTTAGTCAGTAGGTGTTACACCTGTACTGGCTTGTCCATCTCTTAAGTCAGTAGGTGTTACACCTGTACTGGCTTGTCCATCTCTTTAGTCAGTAGGTGTTACACCTGTACTGGCTTGTCCATCTCTTTAGTCAGTAGGTGTTTCACCTGTACTGGCTTGTCCATCTCTTTAGTCAGTAGGTGTTTCACCTGTACTGGCTTGTCCATCTCTTTAGTCAGTAGGTGTTACACCTGTACTGGCTTGTCCATCTCTTTAGTCAGTAGGTGTTTCACCTGTACTGGCTTGTCCATCTCTTTAGTCAGTAGGTGTTACACCTGTACTGGCTTGTCCATCTCTTTAGTCAGTAGGTGTTACACCTGTACTGGCTTGTCCATCTCTTTAGTCAGTAGGTGTTACACCTGTACTGGCTTGTCCATCTCTTTAGTCAGTAGGTGTTACACCTGTACTGGCTTGTCCATCTATGTAGTCAGTAGGTGTTACACCTGTACTGGCTTGTCCATCTCTTTAGTCAGTAGGTGTTACACCTGTACTGGCTTGTCCATCTCTTTAGTCAGTAGGTGTTTCACCTGTACTGGCTTGTCCATCTCTTTAGTCAGTAGGTGTTTCACCTGTACTGGCTTGTCCATCTCTTTAGTCAGTAGGTGTTTCACCTGTACTGGCTTGTCCATCTCTTTAGTCAGTAGGTGTTACACCTGTACTGGCTTGTCCATCTCTTTAGTCAGTAGGGGGTTTCACCTGTACTGGCTTGTCCATCTCTTTAGTCAGTAGGTGTTACACCTGTACTGGCTTGTCCATCTCTTTAGTCAGTAGGTGTTACACCTGTACTGGCTTGTCCATCTCTTTAGTCAGTAGGTGTTACACCTGTACTGGCTTGTCCATCTCTTTAGTCAGTAGGTGTTACACCTGTACTGGCTTGTCCATCTATGTAGTCAGTAGGTGTTACACCTGTACTGGCTTGTCCATCTCTTTAGTCAGTAGGTGTTACACCTGTACTGGCTTGTCCATCTCTTTAGTCAGAAGGTGTTACACCTGTACTGGCTTGTCCATCTCTTTAGTCAGTAGGTGTTACACCTGTACTGGCTTGTCCATCTCTTTAGTCAGTAGGTGTTTCACCTGTACTGGCTTGTCCATCTCTTTAGTCAGAAGGTGTTACACCTGTACTGGCTTGTCCATCTCTTTAGTCAGTAGGTGTTACACCTGTACTGGCTTGTCCATCTCTTTAGTCAGTAGGGGTTTCACCTGTACTGGCTTGTCCATCTCTTTAGTCAGTAGGTGTTACACCTGTACTGGCTTGTCCATCTCTTTAGTCAGTAGGTGTTACACCTGTACTGGCTTGTCCATCTCTTTAGTCAGTAGGGGGTTTCACCTGTACTGGCTTGTCCATCTCTTTAGTCAGTAGGTGTTACACCTGTACTGGCTTGTCCATCTCTTTAGTCAGTAGGTGTTTCACCTGTACTGGCTTGTCCATCTCTTTAGTCAGTAGGGGGTTTCACCTGTACTGGCTTGTCCATCTCTTTAGTCAGTAGGTGTTACACCTGTACTGGCTTGTCCATCTCTTTAGTCAGTAGGTGTTTCACCTGTACTGGCTTGTCCATCTCTTTAGTCAGAAGGTGTTTCACCTGTGCTATCACAGGTTTCTATTGGCTGGCCCAGTGCTCCAGTTTCCTTGAGAGAGGTGGAGGGTCAACATCTTTAGTTGGCTCCTATTTGATTTCTAGAAAAACAATCCTATATCTGATCTTCCCTGTTTTTTGTTTTGCTCCACCTTTTTGGTTTGCTTCCTGTCTTTAAGTTGGTATGGGTTATTATTTTGTTTGCCTCTTAGTGGGCAAATTTAGTGGGCTCTCATGGTGGGTGTCTTAAGTTCCAGTTGTTGCTACTAGTCAACTGTATGAGTGTCTTTCAGAACCCCTCCTAGAACCCCACCTGTTTAGTTTTGGTTTGTCAGTGACTCTTTATTATTTCCCCCTTCTGTTTGAGTGACATTATTTGGTTTTCTTGTTGGGGAACGTAACAAAATGGGGGCTCATCCGGGAATTGTTTCCCATTTAGTATGTTAATATCTCTAATCACCTACTCTGAAGCTCTGCTGTGCTCAGATATTTGAGTGTTCAAAATACACTTTTGTGGTCGAGTTTGTCACTGACATCCACCTTGAGGGGTTGGTTACAAGACGGGTAGAATCATCTTGCATAAACACTTAGAAAATAAAACAAAACATGGACTTTAAGTTGGAAGCATTTGTGAAAAACTACATGGGAGATGCTTGATAAATGTATGAAGGTGAATCTGCTTGTCATTGCAAAGCATTATGATATCAAAGTTGCAGGTGCTGACTAGAAAGCAGTAGTCAAGGAGTTAGTCTTTACTGCTTTGGTGTAGGAGGACATCCTTCCATAGAGGAAGGATGATGGAAAGGGTTCTACAGGTGGTAGAGTACACCCCATAGAGGAAGGATGATGGAAAGGGTTCTACAGGTGGTAGAGTACACCCCATAGAGGGAGGAGGATGGAAAGGGTTCTACAGGTGGTAGAGTATACCCCATAGAGGGAGGAGGATGGAAAGGGTTCTACAGGTGGTAGAGTATACCCCATAGAGGGAGGAGGATGGAAAGGGTTCTACAGGTGGTAGAGTACACCCCATAGAGGGAGGATGATGGAAAGGGTTATACAGGTGGTAGAGTATACCCCATAGAGGAAGGATGATGGAAAGGGTTCTACAGGTGGTAGAGTACACCCCATAGAGGGAGGATGATGGAAAGGGTTCTACAGGTGGTAGAGTACACCCCATAGAGGGAGGATGATGGAAAGGGTTCTACAGGTGGTAGAGTACACCCCATAGAGGGAGGATGATGGAAAGGGTTCTACAGGTGGTAGAGTACACCCCATAGAGGGAGGATGATGGAAAGGGTTCTACAGGTGGTAGAGTATACCCCATAGAGGGAGGATGATGGAAAGGGTTCTACAGGTGGTAGAGTATACCCCATAGAGGGAGGAGGATGGAAAGGGTTCTACAGGTGGTAGAGTACACCCCATAGAGGGTTGATGATGGAAAGGGTCCTATGGGTGGTAGAGTATACCTCATAGATGTGCAACTGAGAGAGAGAGAACTAAAGGCAAAATGGAAACAACAGAAACTAGAACTGGAGCACAAGGAAAGGAAACGTGCAGCCACACTAGAACAAGAAGAACATTCACATGCCTTTCGATTTAAAGAGATAGATCTGGAAGCACTCTGAATCCAGTCAGGCCATCCTGCACCCTCAACAGAGTTTGATCTTGATCAGAACAGCTGGCTTGTACTGCCTTTCATGGAGAAGGAGGTGGATGTATATTTTAGTGTTTGAGCGGATTGCCACGTCCTCCAAAGTGTTCTTGTGGAAAAAGTTCAGAAAGTGGAATCTGCTTTAGCTCTTGGCCAAATTTCAGATTATGACACTGTTAAACTTGCTATCCTTTGCAGTTACGAGTCAGAGGTTTACAGACAATTGTTCCGTAAATTATGAAAAACAATCACAAAGCCACGTTGAGTTCGCAAGAGAATTAGCATGTCTTTTTGATCAGTGTTTGGTGTTCTCAAGAGGTCAAGGACCTTGAGGATTTAAAGACACTCATACTTCTCAAGTAGTTAAAAAATTGCGAGAGAGCTGCAGTTCTTGCAGATGAGTTTGTGTTGACACACAAAACTACTTTCACGTAACAAGGCACCCAGTAGTTATCCCTACGCAAAAAGCAATCAAGATAAGTCACCTCCTACTGCAAGGTATCAGTCATTTTCTAACAGTGAAGGGGGGGTCTCATTCATTTTCGGAAACGATTTGGCTGGAGGGAAGTTCGTGTCAAATCTTGTTGTTTGTAAGAAACCCAGAGTAGAGGAACTTGATGGGTTATCAGAACCCTAGCGTGTCGACTGTTTATGATTTTTCAACGCCGAAACCGATTTATTGGAGGACCAAAATCGGCTAATTTTATTAATTCATTGTAAAAATATATATATATATATATATATATATATTTGTATATTTAAAAAAAAAAAAAATCGTCTGGATATTTATTATTTGAATATTTATTTATTTGTAATGACAATTACAACAATACTGAATGAACAATGAACAGTTTTATTTGAACTTAATATAATATATAAATAAAATCAATTTAGTCTGAAATAAATAATGAAACATGCTCAATTTGGTTTAAATAATGCAAAAACAGTGTTGGAGAAGAAAGTAAAAGTGCAATATGTGCCATGTAAAAAAGTTAACGTTTAACCTTTCTGATCTCCCCATCCCGGATCCGGGATCGTGAATACAGACTCAAGCTCATTACCATAACGCAACGTTAACTATTCATGAAAATCGCAAATGAAATGAAATAAATATGCTAGCTCTCAAGCTTAGCCTTTTGTTAACAACACTGTCATCTCAGATTTTCAAAATATGCTTCTCAACCATTGCAAAACAAGCATTTGTGTAACAGTATTGATGGCTAACGTAGCATTTAGCGTAGCATTTAGCATTAGCATTCAGCTGGCAACATTTACATAAAAAAACAGAAAAGCATTCAAATAAAATAATTTACCTTTGAAGAACTTCAGATGTTTTCAATGAGGAGACTCTCAGATAGCAAATGTTCAGTTTTTCCTGAAAGATTATTTGTTTAGGACAAATCGCTCCGTTTTCTGCATCACGTTTAGCTATGAAAAAAACCCTGTATCCAGGATTGTGTAAATCTATCAGCAAGCTCATTAGCATAACACAACGTTAACTATTCATGAAAATGGCTAATGAAATGAAATTAATCTATTTGCTCTCAAGCTTAGCCTTTTGTTAACAACACTGTCATCTCAGATTTTCAAAATATGCTTTTGAACCATAGCTAAACAAGCATTTGTGTAAGAGTATTGATAGCCTAGCATTGCATTAAGCCTAGCATTCAGCATGCAACATTTTCCACAAAAAACCATAAAAGCATTCAAATAAAATAATTTACCTTTGAAGAACTTCAGATGTTTTCAATGAGGAGACTCTGTTAGATAGCAAATGTTCCGTTTTTACAAAAAAATATTATTCGACTAATCACTCCGGAAACAAAAAAATTGAAAAAAAAAAAGTCATTAAAACGCGAACTTTTTTCCAAATTAACTCCATAATATCGACAGAAACATGGCAAACGATGTTTAGAATCAATCCTCAAGGTGTTTTTCACATATCTATCGACGATAAAATCCATCGTGGCAGTTTACTTTCAATTCTGAAGAAATGGAACGCGCATGGACTTACTGATTACGCACACAGGACACCGGGCGGGACACCAGGTAAATGTAGTCTCTTATGGTCAATCTTCCAATGATATGCCTACAAACACGTCACAATGCTGCAGACACCTCGGGGAATATACAGAAAGCGCAGGCTCATTCCTGGCGCATTCACAGCCATATAAGGAGACATTGGAACACAGCGCCTTCAGAATCCGGGGCATTTCCTGTATGAAACATCATCTTGGTTTCGCCTGTTGCATTAGTTCTGGGGCACGCACAGATAATATCTTTGCAGTTTTGGAGACGTCAGAGTTGTGTCTTTCCAAGGCTGTCAATTCCATGCATAGTCGAGCATCTTTTCGTGACAAAATATTGCGCTTAAAACGGGCACGTCTTTTTATCCAATAATGACACAGCGCCCCTATAGGTTCAAGAGGTTAAGTTCCGTGCTCAGAACATATGAAAGCTGGTGGTTCAATATCCCCAGTTCTACAACATTCCCATCAAAGAAATATTAGGTTGCAGTTATAATAGGAATTATGACGTGTCGACTAGTTCTCTCTTATACCATTTGCATTTCATATATCTTGGACTATTGGATGTTCTAATAGGCACTTTAGTATTGCCAGCCTAATCTCAGGAGTTGATAGGCTTGTCATAAGTCATAAACAGCCCTGTACATCAAACATTCCTAAGAGCTGCTGGCAAATGCAGTAAAGTTTGAATGAACGCTTACGATCCTGCTGCTGCCTACCACTGCTCAGTCAGACTGCTCTATCAAATATCAAATCATAGACTTAGTTATAATAAACACACAGAAATACAAGCCTCAGTTTCCGGATTTGACCATATTAATGACCTATCGTTTCGAAAACAAAACGTTTATTCTTTCAGTGAAATACGGAACCGTTCCGTATTTTATCTAATGGGTGGCATCCCATCAGTCTAAATATTGCTGTTACATTGTACAACCTTCAATGTTATGTCATAATTATGTAAAATTCTGGCAAATTAGTTCGCAAAGAGCCAGTTGGCCCAAACTGCTGCATATACCCTGACTGCATGCAATGAATGCAAGAGAAGTGACACAATTTCCCTAGTTAATCCTCAACACTAAATCATCTGAATCTCTACATTTAAAATTTTAGGTCAACAACATATTCAAAAGCAATAGCAGTGTTTTTTTACAGTGGATAATAGCTCAGAATCATTTGCCTGCTAACATGAATTTATTTTAACTAAATATGCAGGTTTAAAAATATATACTTCTGATTTTAAGAAAGGCATTGGATGTTTATGGTTAGGTACATTCGTGCAACGATTGTGCTTTTTTCACGGACGCGAAGTTGAAGTAGGCTGTGATTCGATGATAAATTAACAGGCACCGCATTGATTATATGCAACGCAGGACAAGCTAGTTAACCTAGTAATTTCATCAACTATGTGTAGTTAACTAGTGAATGTGTATTGTTTTTTATAAGATTAGTTTAATGCTAGCTAGCAACTTACCTTGGCTCCTTGCTGCACTCGCGTATCAGGTGGTCAGCCTGCCACGCAGTTTCCTTCTGGAATGCAATATAATCATCCATAAACGGTGTCCAAAAATGCCGATTACCGGTTGTTATGAAAACTTGAAATTGTCCCTTATTAATCGGCCGACCTCTACTAACGTGATTCCAGCATGTGCCGTTACACGCGCCATGTCTAAGAAAGCCACCGGGAGCAAGTCTAGTGTTGAGGATGTCAGCGATCCCACCATGGTCGATCTGTCTGAGACGTTTATGGGTGATCCTGATTTCAGTAAACCTCCTGAGTTGACCTCTCCTTTGCAAACCCCAAAGGTGAGCGAGTTTGTAGAACCGCTGAAGGAAGAGAGGCTCCCTACAGCTGACACTTCAATGTCTAGTAAATATGTTTCCCTCTCCCCTTTTTCTGCTAAGATATGGCCAGAGAAGGAGTTTGATGAAGTTCGTGGGGGGATTCTTTGACAGAGATGGTGTTCTAATGAGGAAATGGCGTTCTAGCAACACTTCTGGGCAGGACGATTGTCCCAGTGTATCTCAAATTGTCATTCCAATTGCACTTCAACAAGAGATAGAGGTTGGCTCACGATGGTAGTATGGCAGGCCATCTTGGGCTCAACAAGATGTATGACCATGTCTTGCTTAACTTCTTCTGGTCTGATTTGAAACAGGATGTTGTGACTAACCGAACTGGGCTGTACCGGTTGCACCTTTGCTATTCCTGCGTTTGACTAACATTTCAGCAGGGTTCTGGTGAACTGTGTTCGTCCTTTGCCCAGAGCAAAGAGTAGTAATCAGTTTTCTCTTGACAATCGTGTGCATTTAAGCTAACCCAAACCCTTTTCCTAACCTTAACTTCCCATCACTAGGAGCATGTATTAATCCTGCTGTAGGACTCATTGGAGCCAGCACTAGCAGGTCAAACGAAAGACTAAAATGAACGAGTCGCTCAGAAAAACAAATCATGACTCTCGAGTCATTAAAAATAGTTGTTAAAAAAAGAAGAATCGTTTGCCAACTGCACATCACTAATGCACCTGTGTGCGTCCTTATTAAATTCTGAGGCTTTGAAGAGAATTTACTGTATTATTCAATATTATTATATATGTTACCACATTTACTTTTTCTCAAACAGCAAAGTCACTATCCTATGTCAATCTTCCATCCCCTGTAGTAGGCCTAATAAAGTTGACCTATTCTACTGGTCAGCTTGTTCTATGCAAGAAATAAATATTCCAAACAGACTCTGGGACAGTTGTGGGACAATAGATTTTTTTTTAATTCATACAACCACTGCACATCAAAAAGACTTTCAGGAGCAATGAGGCTAATAGTACAGATCAGAACGTTTAGCTTAACATGTTGATAAACTATTATTTCTTCACATTATAAGCGCAGAAATGCGCACACGGCAGTAGGCTACGTGCGAATGTTCCGAAATGCAATTATCCTGAAAACACTGTTCTCAAGAGCGCAATGCACATACGAGCAGTTTCATGTGACAGAGATGAAAATATTCATTAGAAATGTAGGAAGAGGGTAGATCTAAGGTTGATAATATGACTGGGTAGTAATGCCTTTGGCTACTGGACAATGAAAAAAAACGTTGATTTGAAAACCAATAGAACATGAGATAAATGCTGGTTTCAATGGCCAATGAGGAAGTGTTTATATATACTGAACAAAAATATAAACGCAACATGTAATGTATTGGCCTCATGTTTCATGAGCTGAATTAAAAGTCCCCAGAAATGTATGCACAAAAATATTATTTCACTCAACTTTTGTGCACAAATTTGTTTACATCCCTGTTACTGAGCATTTCTCCTTTGCCAAGATAATCCATCCACCTGACAGGTGTGGTATATCAAGAAGCTGATTAAACAGCATGATCATTATCACAGATGCACCTTGTGCTAGGGACAATAAAAGGCCACTCTCTAAAATGTGCAAAGATGTCTCAACTTTTGAGGGAGGTTGCCTTTGGCATGCTGACTGCAGGAATGTCCCTCAGAGCTGTTGCCAGATAATTTAATGTTAATTTCTCTATAGGCCGGCTCCACCGTCGTTTTAGAGAATTTGGCAGTGCGTCCAACCGGGCCTCACAACCGCAGACCACGTGTAACCACAACAGCCCAGGACCTCTGGCTTCTTCACCTGCGGGATTGTGTGAGACCAGCCACCCGGATAGTTGATGAAACTGAGGAGTATTTCTGTCTGTATTAAAGCCCTTTTGTGGGGAAAAACTCATTCTGATTGGCTAGGCCTGGCTCCCAAGAGGGTGGGCCTATGCCCTTCCAGGCCCACCCGGTGCACCCCTGCCCAGTCATGTGAAATCCATAGGTTAGTGCCTAATGAATTTATTTCAATTGACTGATTTCCTTATATAAACTGTAACTCAGTAAAATCTTTTAAATTGTCGCATGTTGCTTTAATATTTTTTGTTCAGTATTATTCCCACAATTTCTATGGTCGGATTTTGGCTTTTTGAAACAAGGTAAGACATGCATAAAATGTTTCAAACAATTGCGTGTATTGTTACATAGCTTCAAAATGCTGACTGCCTCCACTCAAATCGCAAGGTGGGGGATGTTGCAACAGGCACTGACCTTTCTCTCCTATCAGAACGAACCGTGCCTCGAGTAGGCCTATGTCGATATTAAAATTATCCTACATTTATATTAGTCAATCATAACTGGCATTTAGCCAATATACACTACATGACCAAAAGTATGTAGACACCTGCTCGTCGAACATCTCATTCCAAAATCCACTCTTCTGGTAAGGCTTGTTGGAACATTGCTGCGGGGACTTGCTTCCATTTAGCCACGAGCATTAATGAGGTCAGGCCCTGATGTTGGGCAATTAGACCTGGCTCGCAGTCGGCGTTCAAATTCATCCGAAAGGTGTTCGATGGGATTGAGGTCAGGGCTCTGCAGGCCAGTCAAATTCTTCCACACTGATCTTAACAAACCATTTCTGTATGGACCTCACTTTGTCTCCGGGGTATTGTCATGCTGAAACAGGAAAGGGCCTTCCCCAAACTGTTGTCATAAAGGTGGAAGTCAGAATCATCTAGAATGTCATTGTATGCTGTAGCGTTAAGATTTCCTTTCATTGGAACTAAGGGGCCTAGTCTGAACCATGAAAAACAGACCCAGACCATTATTCCTCCTCCACCAAACTTTACAGTTGGCACTCTGCATTTGGGCAGGTAGCATTCTCCTGGCATCCTCCAAACCCAGATTCGTCCGTCAGACTGCCTGATGTGGTGAAGCGTGATTCATCACTCCAAAGAACGTGCTTCCACTGCTCTAGAGTCCATTGGTGGCGAGCTTTACACCACTTCAGCCGATGCTTGGCATTGCTGGCCATGGAAACCCATTTCATGAAGCTCCTGACGAACAGTTATTGTGCAGACGTTGCTTCCAGATGCAGTTTGGATCTTGGTAGTGAGTGTTGCAGCTGAGGACAGGCGTTTTTTACGCTCTACGCCCTTCAGCACTCGGCGGTCCCATTCTGTGAGCTTGTGTGTCCTACCACTTCACGGCTGAGCAGTTGTTGCTCCTAGATGTTTCCACTTCACAATAACAGCACTTACAGTTGACCGGGGCATCTCTAGCAGGGCAGAAATTTGACGAACTGACTTGTTAGAAACGGGGCATCCTATGACGGTGCCACTTTGAAAGTCACCGAGCTCTTCAGTAAGGCCATTCTACTGTCACTGTTTGTCTATGGAGCTTTCTTGGCTGTGTGCTCAATTTTATACACCTGTCAGCAACGGGTGTGGCTGAACTGGCCAAATCCATGAATTTGAACTGGTGTCCACATACTTTTGTATATATACTTTATATTTTTAAAGTATATTTTCTGGTGCCTCCCTCATGTCAGCATCGGTGTGGACATGAGGCTGTAGCCAATATGCATATAACCTACACCTGTAGGTAATCCTTTTAAATGAATATCTTATTAACACTTTGTTCTAGCTAGCTATTTGTGTAGGTAGCTATCAAGTAAGCCCAATGATAGGCTATACATTTGTCTTAACAAAATATCTGGAGTTTTTCGGTTTTGAATCATTTTAATTGGCTATTTGTTAATGGCTCGGTGCCCTCGCAGAAGGCCTGGATTCCCTAGTAGATTGGGCACCTCTAGAAGGGCAAAAGGCCTTGCCCCTAAAATCACATACTTCCAGGCCTGAAGCCGTCAATGCACAACAATTCTTAATGCAATTGCGGGAAAAACACTTTTCAGATGATTAATTATACTTTGTCATTATAATTCATTATTATTATAAAAAATCTGGCCTTTTCAAAGTTTATTCATCACGTGCACAGGGTTAGGGCACAGGATATAGCAGGTTTAAAACAGTACAATGAAAGTCTTACCTTGAGCGCTCTTTCCCAACAATGCAGTGATGATGATGATGATGATAATACAGATAATAATCATAAGATAAATCATAATATTGATAATAATAATATAGATAGTAATATAGATAATGATAATATTGATAATGATAATAATATAGATAGTAATATAGATAATAATAATATATATGATAATATAGATAATGATAATATTGATAATAATATAAATACTGATAATATAGATACAGTGCCTTGCAAAAGTATTCGGCCCCCTTGAACTTTGCGACCTTGTGCCACATTTCAGGCTTCAAACATAAAGATATAAAACTGTATTTTTTTGTGAAGAATCAACAACAAGTGGGACACAATCATGAAGTGGAACGACATTTATTGGATATTTCAAACTTTTTTAACAAATCAAAAACTGAAAAATTGGGCGTGCAAAATTATTCAGCCCCTTTACTTTCAGTGCAGCAAACTCTCTCCAGAAGTTCAATGAGAATCTCTAAATGATCCAATGTTGGCCTAAATAACTAATGATGATAAATACAATCCACCTGTGTGTAATCAAGTCTCCGTATAAATGCACCTGCACTGTGATAGTCTCAGAGGTCCGTTAAAAGCGCAGAGAGCATCATGAAGAACAAGGAACACACCAGGCAGGTCCGAGATACTGTTGTGAAGAAGTTTAAAGCCGGATTTGGATACAAAAAGATTTCCCAAGCTTTAAACATCCCAAGGAGCACTGTGCAAGCGATAATATTGAAATGGAAGGAGTATCAGACCAATGCAAATCTACCAAGACCTGGCCGTCCCTCTAAACTTTCAGATCATACAAGGAGAAGACTAATCAGAAATGCAGCCAAGAGGCCCATGATCACTCTGGATGAACTGCAGAGATCTACAGCTGAGGTGGGAGACTCTGTCCATAGGACAACAATCAGTTGTATATTGCACAAATCTGGCCTTTATGGAAGAGTGGCAAGAAGACAGCCATTTCTTAACGATATCCATAAAAAGTGTTGTTTAAAGTTTGCCACAAGCCACCTGGGAGACACACCAAACATGTGGAAGAAGGTGCTCTGGTCAGATGAAACCAAAATTGAACTTTTTGGCAACAATGCAAAACGTTATGTTTGGCGTAAAAGCAACACAGCTGAACACACCATCCCCACTGTCAAACATGGTGGTGGCAGCATCATGGTTTGGGCCTGCTTTTCTTCAGCAGGGACAGGGAAGATGGTTAAAATTGATGGGAAGATGGATGGAGCCAAATACAGGACCATTCTGGAAGAAAACCTGATGGAGTCTGCAAAAGACCTGAGACTGGGACGGAGATTTGTCTTCCAACAAGACAATGATCCAAAACATAAAGCAAAATCTACAATGGAATGGTTAAAAAATAATCATATCCAGGTGTTAGAATGGCCAAGTCAAAGTCCAGATCTGAATCCAATCGAGAATCTGTGGAAAGAACTGAAAACTGCTGTTCACAAATGCTCTCCATCCAACCTCACTGAGCTCGAGCTGTTTTGCAAGGAGGAATGGGAAAAAATGTTTTTTGTGATTCTTCACAAAAAAAGAGACAGTTTTATATCTTTATGTTTGAAGCCTGAAATGTGGCAAAAGGTCGCAAAGTTCAAGGGGGCCGAATACTTTCGCAAGGCACTGTATTTATAGCCACTATGCTGCTTGTTGGACTATAGGTGATTTAAAAGAAATAATAGTAATAATTGAACCTTTATTTAGCTAGACTATAGGTGATAATATAGACCATGCATAGGGTTCTCACTTGGTGGACTACAGCTATGACTGGAATGTACTCTTGCGTAGCAGGTTTGGAGAATTTGGTCTTTATTTTATACTTTTATTTATCTCTGTTTTTCCAGGTAAGTTGACTGAGAACACATTCTCATTTACAACGACGACCTGGGGAATAGTTACAGGGGAGAGGAGGGGGATGAATGAGCCGATTGGAAGGTTAGGAAAAAGGTTAGCTCAAATTATACATTTTAGCTTTTACATTTATCATTTTCATTTAGATTTAATTTAGCTTAACCACGACAGTGATTTTGACAAAGATGTTATTATAGTTGAAATAATACTGTTCCATGAAAATCATAACTGGCACGCAGGTCGCTAGAAATGATAAGATACAGTTGCTGATGGAAGAGCTTGCTGACCCATGGTGTAGCCTATTACTAGTAACTTAACGAGCGTAAAGGCAGGACGATGGATGGTCCAGATTTTATTTTCTGCTTATCTTCATCTCAGGCTCCATGTCTTAATTATTTAATCAGTTAATTTAATCACACAGTGCTTAAAGCATCAGAACAGCTCAGTGCATAGAGTTAATCTAATCACACAGTGCTTAAAGCATCAGAACAGCTCAGTGCATAGACTTAATTTAATCACACAGTGCTTAAAGCATCAGACCAGCTCAGTGCATAGAGTTAATCTAATCACACAGTGCTTAAAGCATCAGACCAGCTCAGTGCATAGAGCTAATTTAATCACACAGTGCTTAAAGCATCAGACCAGCTCAGTGCATAGAGTTAATCTAATCACACAGTGCTTAAAGCATCAGACCAGCTCAGTGCATAGAGTTAATTTAATCAAACACAGGGTGTGTCTATATATGGCAAAATACACGTTTCAAAATGTTGACCGATTGGTTGAAAGAACAAACGACTCTCGGTCGAGCCAGGGTTTGAGGGTGGGGTACAGCCCTACACACACACACACACACACACACACACACACACACACACACACAGATATTGGACTAACTGCTGGTTGTGTTTCAGTATGCGTGTCTCCCGGCTCGTAAGATGCTGTCTGGCAGCCGTGTGTGTCGCAGCAACGCAGACTGCCTCACACACACACATCTTGACACAGACCCAGACACACACTCACCCAGTGTCTGTGTCACACCTTCACTGGAGAACCAGACCAGGTTGATCCGTCTTACCCATCCACCCAATACACAGATGCTGTTTGTGGGGTACCCTCCTCACCTCCAATATGCAGGTCAGTGTGTGTTATTGTCCCTACTGTCTGACCAACTAACCATAACTCTGTCTGCCTGTCTGTCTGTCTTAATGCCTGTCTGTCTGTCTTAATGCCTGTCCTGTCCTCCTCAGTCAGTCTGACCAACTTTGCTCCTCGCTTCGGCTTCCTGAACCTGGACCTACCTGTAGTCATGGAGACCTTCTGCAAGTATCCTTTTGTACATTCAGACTCCATATTATGGCTGTGTTGGAAATGAACAAACCTGAAGCGGCTAGGAAACTACAGCTAACTCGCTAGCAATCACAGCTACCATGCTAGCAACCGCAGCTAACTAGTTAGCAACCCAGAGCAGATCTACTTTGTGGGAGATAGGGAAACTCCATTGGAATCAAATTAACGGCCATTGTTTACGTTACCGATGCATTGTCAATGGGCCACGCTGTGCATTCTACAACAAGGAGAGCACTCCTTCATGGAGTGAATGGGAATCAATTGGGCGCTAGCTCAAAAACCCAACATCAGCATGAATTTCGTGAACAAGAAGCACAACATTACAAATATTTTCCAAGATGGGAGATAATTAACTTGTTCTCTGTAATATCGTATATTTTATTTTTGATTAACTTTTTTTTATTTAATAGTAGTGCTATTTATTTTTTAATAACATTTAAATGTTCTGTGTGGCTCTGTTGGTAGAGCATGGCACTTGCAAAGCCACGGTTGTGGGTTTGTTTCCCACGGAGGACCAGTATGAAAAAGGTATGACCTCACTACTGTAAGTGGCTCTGGATAAGGTCTGCTAAATTACTCAAATGTAAATCATAATTTCCTCAATCAAAGTTTGTACTGACAGATGTAGCCTATTGAATAGCCTATCATGATAGAATATGCATAAAATGCATCCTCCAATTGCAATGTCTGACTATGCCCACACAGATCTATTGTCTCAATAAATGTTTTCTTTAATACCTTCAAACACCAAGGTAGGTATTCCTCATTTCAAAATAGGCCATCACTGTCATAAATGATCATTCTTCACAAGTGAAATGTCCAAACTGCATCTGCATGCAAATCATCTGATCTCAGTCAGTTTCATGGCAGCAGGCATTTAGAGCTTCTTGAATGACTGTTTCATGAGCAAATGAGGACAGATGGTTTTAACTATTAGCCTTTCTTCTATTTAGTTTCAATCAAAGCATATATCCTTCCTAGTGGTCCACTATGTTGAGTTTTGGCGCATGATAATTTTTTTTGACTATTCAGCTTCAGCTAACCATCCTAAAATCTCACTAGAAATTAGGTATTTTTGGTGTAAAATAGCAGGCCTACTATGCTATTATATTTGGTTCTGTTATGTAAAATACTCAGTAATCGTTATGTGATCTTGGATACATTGATTCAGCTTTGATCTAACTTTACTAAACCAGCACCATTGTGAGAAGTGATAATCTTCTATTTATAGTAATAATAATAAGTGATGAGTGGGGCTATTAGATGTAGGAAGCAGATCTTGATAATGGTTATTTTAAGAGATTGGAGTGCCCTTCCTGGTGCTGAAGGACATCCCTAGAATTGCACAATGATGTTATAGAGGTTGAACCAAATTGTGGTGCTGAAGGACAGCTCTGTCATCCGGCCAGTTCAGGAACAAACGACAATCATTTACAGTATAGGCTTACGTGGTGACAGTAGCTATTGGTAGGGTATAGCCTAATGTAAATACAGAGAGATATATATATATATATATAATATCATTGCACTGTCTGAGAGGAGAGCTTGAGCTGCAAGTAGGCATTTCATTGTATATCTTACAGCGTAGTGTATTTTTTATTTAACCTTTATTTAACCAGGCAAGTCAGTTAATAAGAACACATTCTTATTTTCAATGACGGCCTAGGAACAGTGGGTTAACTGCCTTGTTCAGGGGCAGAAAGACAGATTTTTACCTCATCAGCTCTGGGATTCGATCTTGCAATCTTCCAGTTACTAGTCCAACGCTCTAACCACTAGGCTACCTGCCGCCCCAGAACATGCCCTGCGTCTCAACCAATAGCCAGTATAAGCTAATTATACCAAGCAGGGCTACAGGAACTTCCAGAGAGGGTCAGGCTCCTTGGGCTTTGCGGTGGCCACTCTGGTTTGGTTTGGGTGTCCTCTGCAGAATGGTGTCGCATTGCATAAGAGGGGGTCCGTGCAGTTTTATGGACATCAAGGCAGTTAAAGTTCATTTAGATTATTTTCAATGTTCTGATTGGCAAAAGTGGTCAAGCTTCCACGGGCCTCCCCAGTGCACACACGTAGCCTACAGTTCTTCATCATTCTCGGCACCACCAGAGAGAAGACAGGGAAGAAACCACCATTTACATACCTCTTTGCCTACATGCTATACATATTTATTTGGTTTGTCATTCTATTGTATTTCATGGATTTGTTTGTGGTAATTAAGTAGAATTTATCAGAACTTTCAGAAATAGTTTTACCAGTATTTTCAAATTGAAAGAAGAGTGCATTCCTCTGTGTTCCCGCAGCACTACACCCCTTGTGACCTCATACCTGATTCATTTGTTATTCTGCTCCTTTCACCTCAGTCGGCATTGTCATGATTCATATGGTGTGGTAACGTTACATTGACTTTAAATTAAATAAAACACAGTGATCTAGCTAGCAAACCACAGCTAACTAGCTTGCAACCTCAAGCTAACTAAATGGCAACAGCTAGCTAGTAATCTCTGATTTCGTTCTGGGTCTATACGTGTTAGAAATTGGGAGTTCCAGTAAGTCT
Source organism: Oncorhynchus mykiss (assembly GCF_057628025.1). Classification (NCBI taxonomy): domain Eukaryota; kingdom Metazoa; phylum Chordata; class Actinopteri; order Salmoniformes; family Salmonidae; genus Oncorhynchus; species Oncorhynchus mykiss. The sequence continues at coordinate 351,941 of NC_143036.1, forward strand.
CCACGTCTAAATAATCAGTGATGAGAACCCAAACAGCGGAACTACTGGTGCATGTTATCCTCCTCCATGCCATTCAGTCCCTACAGATTATTTGATTCTCTACATTAGAGAACTCCATCTAACTTGCTACTAACCCCACGCTAACTTTGCTAGCAACCCCGCGCTAACTTTGCTAGCAACCCCGCGCTAACTCTGCTAGCAACCCCGCGCTAACTCGCTAGCAACCCCGCGCTAACTCGCTAGCAACCCCGCGCTAACTCGATAGCAACCCCAAGCTAACTCGCTAATAATGCCAAGCTAACTTCAAAATCAAATAAAAATGTATTTGTCATAAAATGTTGATAAAATATTATTATTCACAATGTAAGCACAGCAATGCGCACAAGGCAGAATGTTTGTTCCATAATGCAATTAGTGGGAAAACACCATCGTCAAAAGTGTTTTCACATGCAAGCAGTTTTATGCGACCGATATGAAAATATCTGTTAGAAATTTAGAAAGAGAGGAGATCTAATAAGATACGTTGCGCCATCGCGCACATGTTGATTTTGTCCAACCACACCAGTCGCGATCAGGATACACAGGTTGAAATAGCAAAACAAACTCTGAACCAACTATATTCATTTGGGGACAGGTTGAAAAGCATTTAACATCTATGGCAATTTAGCTAGCTAGTTTGCTGTTGCTAGGTCATTTGTCCTGGGATATAAACATTGGGTTGTTATTATACCTGAAATGCACAAGGTTCTCTACTCTGACAATTAATCCACAGATAAAAGGGTAAACCAAGTCAGTTTCTAGTAATCTCTCCTCCTTCAGGCTACTTCTTTGGAGTTTATATGGTGGTTGTCAACCAACTTTAAGGTGCATTACCACCACCAGTGTGGACCTCAGTTCATCTTTCAGTCACCCACATTGGGTCTCTTAAAAATCATTGATGAGGTGGGAGATGCGTAACTTGCAGCGCATTAAGCATCACAAATAGAACCAAACGCAGACGCTCAAATAACCAAGTTCTATTTTAGCACCTGGCTATGCAGACGATCGTTGACACGCCTGAGCAGTGTGGGGATTGAATAACATGTATCATATTAATAAGTTCAGGTTTCAAAGAATGCAGTATATGTTTGTTTTTAAAATGCATACTGCCTCTAGATCTGTTTTTATCGGACAAAAGCCGTCTATTACCGGCTAACAGAAACTGTGATGTGTTGGGGTGTCAGTGTAGTGTGTGTTGGGGTGTCAGTGTAGTATGAGTGGGTGTGTGGGTAGAGTCTAGTGGGTGGGTGTGTGGGTAGAGTCCAGTGGGAGTGCATAGAGCCAGCACAACCAAAAAAGGGTGTTAATGTAAATAGTCTGGGTAGCCATTTGATTAACTGTTCAGCAGTCTTATGGCTTGGGGGTAAAAGCTGTTCAGGAGCCTTTTGGTCCCACACTTGGTGCTCTGGTACCGCTTGCCGTGCGGTAGCAGAGAGAACAGTCTATGACATGGGTGCTGGAGTCTTTGACAATTTTGTGGGCCTTCCTCTGACACCGCCTAGTATATAGGTCCTGGATGGCAGGGAGCTTGTACTGGGCTGTACGCACTATCCTCTGTAGCGCCTTGTGGTTGGATGTCAAGCGGATGCCAAACTGTGATGCAACCAGTCAAGATGCTCTCAATGGTGTAGCTGTAGAACCTTTGGAGGATCTGAGCGCCCAAATCTTTTCAGCCTCTTGAGGGGAAAGAAGTGTTGTCCTGCCCTCTTCACGACTGTGTTTGTGTGTTTGGACCATGATACACTATATGGCCAAAAGTATGTGGCCAAAAGTATGTGTGGACTCTCGTAAATCATCTCATTTTAAAATCATGGGCATTAATATAGAGTTGGTCCCCACTTTGCTGCTATAACAGCCTTCACTCTTCTGGGAAGGCTTTCCACTAGATGTTGGAACATTGCTGCGGGGACTTGCTTCCATTCAATCACGAGTATTATTGAGGTTGGCCACTGATGTTGGGCGATTAGGCCTGGCTTGCAGTCAGCGTTCCAATTCATCCCAAAGGTGTTCAATGTGGTTGAGGTCAGGGCTCTGTGCAGGCCAGTTAAGTTCATCCACGCCTAGCTCGACAAACCATTTCTGTATGGACCCCACTTTGTGCACGGGGGTATTGTAATGCTGAAACTGGAAAGGGCCTTCCCCAAACTGTTGTCACAAAGTTGGAAGCACAGAATTATCTAGAATGTCATTGTATGCTGTAGCGTTAAGATTTCCCTTCACTGGAACTAAGGAACCATGATAAACGGCTCCAGACCATTATTCCTCTTCCACCAAACTTTACAGTTACGTTTTCCTGGCATCCGTCCAACCCAGATTAATCCGTTGGACTGCCAGAGAACGAGTTTCCACTGCTCCAAAGTCCAATGGTGGCAAGCTTTACACCACCCGACGCATGGTGATCTTAGGCTTGTGTGCGGCTGCTCAGCCATGGAAACACATTTCATGATGCTCCTGACAAACAGTTCTTATGCTGACGTTGCTTCCAGAGGCACTTTGGAATTCGTTCGTGAGTGTTGCAACCGAGGAGAGACAATTGACCGGGGTGGCTCTAGCAGGGCAGAAATTTGACGAACTGACTTGTTGGAAATGTGCATCCTATGTTGAGAGTCACTGAGCTCTTCAGTAAGGCCATTCTACTGCCAATGATTTCTATAGAGATCGCTTGGTTGTGTCCTTGATTTTATTCACCTGTCAACAATGGGTGTGGCTGAAATAGCCGAATCCACTAATTTGAAGGGGTGTCCACATACTTTTGGCCATGTAGTATAGGTCCTTAGTGATGTGGACACAGAGGAACTTAAAGCTCTCGACCCTACAGCCTCGTCGATGTAAATGGGGGCATGCTCAGCCCTCCATTCCTGTAGTCCACGATCAGCTCCTTTGTCTGACGTTGACAGAGAGGTTGTTGTCCTGCCTACCACCGTTGTTGTCCAGGCCGACCACCGTCATGTCATTGGCAAACTTAATGATGGTGATGGAGTTGTGTGCACACACACAGTCGTGGGTGAACAGGGAGTACAGGAGGGCACTAAGCACACACCACTGAGGGGCCGCCGTATTGAGGGTCAGCGTGGTAGATCTGTTGTTGCCTACCCTCACCATCTGGGGGTGTCCCTTCAGGAAGTCCAGGATCCAGTTGCAGAGGGAGTGTGTTCAGTCCCAGGGTCCCTAGTTTACAGGCGGACTACACCACTCTCGTTGCGAGCATTGTAAAATAAATTTAGAAGTCTATATTATTAAATTATTGCACCCACACTGCTCGCGCGCACCAACGAGCGTCTGCATTGCCAAGGGCTAAAATAGAAGTCGGTTCTATTTCTGACACAGATCGCACTGCAAGTCCTGCTTCTCCCATCTACCCACGTACCCACGTGCCACCTCCTCATTGGTTATACACATGTGGGTGACTGAAGACGAACGAGGTTAGTGGCGGTATCACCTAATTTATGAAAGTTGCCAATCGCATTATAAAGTCAAGAGAAGAAAAAGCCTGGAAGGAAGAGAGAACTAGAAACGATTCGGTTTACCGTTTTGTGTGGATTAATTGGTGGTGTAGAGGACCTTGTGCATTTCAGGTAAAATAACAACTCAATGTTTATATCCCAGGACAAATTAGCTAGCAACAGCAAGCTAGCTAAATAGGACAAATTAGCTAGCAAGTGCAAACTAGCTAAATTGCCATAAATGTTTAATGCTTTTCGACCTGTCCCCAAATTAATATAATTGGTTCAGAGTTTGTTTTGATATTTTAACCTGCGTGTCGTGATCGCGTTTGGTGTGTGGGAACAAAATACATTTATGCACGATGGCGCACGCGCACAGCTGGTTCTGTGTTAGAGCCAACCAAGCTCAACTCTATGGTGTTGAACGATGAGTTGTAGTAAATGAACAGCATTCTCACGTAGTTGTTCCGTTTGTCCAGGTGGGAAAGGACCGCATGTAGTGCAAAAGTGATTGCGACATTTGTGTGTCTGTTGGGTGCGAATGAGTGCTACGGAGCAATAGTAAGTATTGCATGTATTTATTACAGACTGGGTCAGGGAGAGGTTGAAAATGTCAGTGAAGACTCAGACTTCCGGAACAGCTGTTGCTTTCCACTAAGTAAGCATACAAGGCATTTAACTCGTCTGGTAGATTTGCGTCACTGGGCAGCTCAAGGCTGGGTTTCCCTTTGTCATCCGTTTGCAAGCCCTAACACATCCGACAAGCATCAGAGCTGGTGTAGTAGGATTTGATCTTAGTCCTATATTGCCGCTTTGCCTGTTTGATCGATCAATCTATCAAGTTTATTGATAAAGCCCTTTTTACATCAGCTGATGTCACTAAGTGCTGTACAGAAACCCAGCCTAAAACCCCAAACAGCAAGCAATGCAGATGTAGAAGCACGGTAGCTAGGATAAACTCTCTAGAAAAGCCAGAACCTTTTAGAATCTAGAGAGGAACCAGGCTCTGAGGGGTGGCCAGTCCTCTTCTGGCTGTGCCGGGTGGAGATTATAACAGTACATGGCCAAGATGTTCAAATGTTCATAGATGACCAGCAGGGTCAGATAATAATAATCACAGTGGTTGTAGAGGGTGCAACAGGTCAGCACCTCAGGAGTAAATGTCAGTTGGCTATTCATAGCCGATCATTCATAGTTAGAGACAGCAGGTGCGGTAGAGAGAGTCGAAAACAGCAGGTCCGCAACAAGGTAGCACGTCCGGTGAACAGGTCAGGGTTCCATGGTTCGTCGGAGGGCATATCGATATTTCTTATAAGCGTCCGGGTTAGAGTCCCACTCTTTTGAATGCGGCAGCACTAGCCTTTAGCTCAGTGCTGATGTTGCCTGTAATTCATGGCTTCTGGTTGGGATATGTACAATACTTTAGGAAAGTATTCAGACCCCTTTCATTTTTCCACATTGTCACGTTACAGCCTTATTCTAAAATTGATTGAATACATTTTTCCCTCGTCAATCTACACAACACCCCACAAACTGTTTAGATTCTTAGCTTTTATAAAGAAGTGCATCATTTTTGTAAATGTGACATTCAGCAGATTGTGTGTAAATTGCAATTAGTTGTCTATGCAGATTTAAGATAGCACAGGGTTGATAGACGGATGAGCCTTCGAGCTAACTGCGTACACAACAACACATACTATAATGTGCACTTTTCTGTAAGTTTCCATACATGTGACTTTCTGTAGATGGTAAACCCACGGGATGTCACATGCTGCGGTCACACCCAAGCGGACCTTAGCTTTACGCCCAGTCTGATGACTAAGTCACACAGACAAGTTTGTATCAGGTTAGGAAAAACACTAGCATATAACGAGACAATTCTTTATACATTTAAAACATAGGATAGCATGACTAATTATGTAATTTCCCATGACATTTCTTCCCTTTTTAAGACTCAACCTAATAGAACATGACTTACAAGCATTTTCATTAAACAAGCGTTAACATGTGGGAAAAGGAAATACTTTCTTACACTTAGTATATTACAATTGTAATTGACTTCCATTTTCATTGAGTTTCAACCCTTTACATTCTCAGAAGGGGGAAAGGAATGTATGAATTTAAACATCAGTACATACTTTGTCACCACACACAAGGCAATAGCTTCGTTGAGACTGTCCATATTGCCACAGGGTCACCATGACGGTAGGCCCTTAACTCTACCGTGGGAACATTATTCACCCCTGCCGTGAGCATGGTGCACCATTAACTTAATGTTTTTTACCTCGATGTTATGGATTATAATCAGACCTGTAATCAGACATAGGAAGTAAATCAGGTAAATAGGGTTCTGAGGCCTCTCCTTCAGCGGTCAGTAATGGCATGGCAAGAATAGTTTCAACGGCTTTGCTGCACAATTTCTTAACACAATAAGTATTATTGTAAAAAAAAAGAAGAAAAAAAATAACTAAGCCACAAATCAACCAATTAAATATTGTATCTCCCAATACACACCAAATAATAACTGAACACATCCAAACGGATTCCAATCACCACTGAGCTCTTTCAGATGCTCCACTACAATAGTCATGTTACCATGTTATCATTTGGCACACTCTTATGCAAAAAGTCTGTCCGCGTATGTACTTAACTTCCGGCTACAAAAACATTTGCACATAGAATGATTTATCTAACCCATAACATGTTAGTCACTAATGCTAGTCCACTTTCATAGTAATAAACATACTAAAACATGTTCAAGTCAATTGTACTATGTCATCCAGAAATCCATGTTTTGCTGCATTTTAAACCTCTTTGGGATAACATTTTCTCGTCTGGATGAAAAGCGTGCCCAAAGTAAACTGCCTGCTACTCAGGCCCAGAAGCTAGGATATGCATATCATTTTTTTTCACCTTTATTTAACCAGGTAGGCCAGTTGAGAACAAGTTCTCATTTACAACTGCGACCTGGCCAAGATAAAGCATAGCAGTGTGAACAGACAGCAACACAGAGTTACACATGGAGTAAACAATAAACCAGTCAATAACACAGTAGAATTTCTTTTTTAATAAGGAAGTCTACATTGTGTGCAAAAGGCATGAGGAGGTAGGCGAATAATTACAATTTAGCAGATTAACAGTGATAAATGATCAGATGGTTATGTGCAGGTAGAGATACTGGTGTGCAAAAGAGCAGAAAAATAAATAAATAAAAACAGTATGGGGATGAGGTAGGTAAATTGGGTGGGCTATTTACCAATGGACTATGAACAGCTGCAGCGATCGGTTAGCTGCTCAGATAGCAGTTGTTTGAAGTTGGTGAGGGAGATAAGTCTCCAACTTCAAGGATTTTTGCAATTCGTTCCAGTCACAGGCAGCAGAGAACTGGAAGGAAAGGCGGCCAAATGAGGTGTTGGCTTTAGGGATGATCAGTGAGATACACCTGCTGTAGAGCGTGCTACGGGTGGGTGTTGCCATCGTGACCAGTGAACTGAGATAAGGCGGAGCTTTACCTAGCATTGACTTGTGGATGACCTGGAGCCAGTGGGTCTGGCGACGAATATGTAGCGAGGGCCAGCCGACTAGAGCATACAGGTCGCAGTGGTGGGTGGCATAAGGTGCTTTAGTAACAAAGCGGATGGCACTATGATAAACTGCATCCAGTTTGCTGAGTAGAGTATTGGAAGCCATTTTGTAGATGACATCGCCGAAGTCAAGGATCGGTAGGATAGTCAGTTTTACTAGGGTAAGTTTGGCGGCGTGAGTGAAGGAGGCTTTGTTGCGAAATAGAAAGCCGATTCTAGATTTGATTTTGGATTGGATATTCTTAATGTGTGTCTGGAAGGAGAGTTCACAGTCTAAACAAACACCTAGGTATTTGTAGTTGTCCACATATTCTAAGGGAGAACCGTCCAGAGTAGTGATGCTAGTCGGGCGGGCGGGTGCAGGCAGTGATCAGTTGAAGAGCATGCATTTAGTTTTACAAGCATTTAAGAGCAGTTGGAGGCCACGGAAGGAGTGTTGTATGCCAGTGAAGCTCATCTGGAGGTTTGTTATCCTCTCTGGGGTAGGTGGGACGCTTGCGCTATTTATCCAAAAGTGAAAATGCTGCCCCCTACCCCAAACAGGTTAACACAGTGTCCAAAGAAGGGCTAGATATATACAGAATTGTGTCGTCTGCATATATACAGACAAGAGTTGGACTGAGAATTGAACCCTGTGGCACCCCCATATAGACTGCCAGAGGTCCGGACAACAGGCCCTCCGATTTGACACAGAAGTAGTTGGTGAACCTGGCATGGCAGTCATTTGAGACACCAAGGCTATTGAGTCTGCCGATAAGAAGACGGCTGCACAGTACGGTCTCTTATCAATGGCAGTTATATCGTTTTGGACCTGAGGTGCACCCATGACCAGCTCAGAAACCAGATTGTATAGCGGAGAAGGTACGGTGGGATTTTAAAGGGTCGGTGATCTATTTGTTAACTTGGCTTTCGAAGACTTTAGAGAGGCAGGGCAGGATGGATATAGGTCTGTAACAGTTTCAGAGTATCTCCCCCTTTGAAGAGGGAGATGACTGTTGCAGCTTTCCAGGGATCTCAGATGATACGAAAGAGAGGTTGAACAGGCTAGTAATAGGGGTTGCAACATTTGCTGTGGATAATTTTAGAAAGCGAGGGTTCAGATTGTCTAGCCCAGCTGATTTGTAATGGTCCAGATTTTGCAGCTCTTTCAGAGCTATCTGGATTTGGGTGAAGGAGAAGCGGGGTGGCTTGGGCAGGTTGCTGTGGGGGGTGCAGAGCTGTTGGCCGGGGTATGGGTAGCCTGGTGGAAAGCATGGCCGGCCGTAGAAAACTGCTTATTGAAATTCTCGATTATCCTGGATTTATCGCTGGTGACAGTGTTTCCTAGCCTCAGTGCAGTGGGCAGCTGGGAGGAGGTGCTCTTTACAGTGTCCCAAAACCTTTTGGGAATAAGAAGATGCAAATTTATTTTGGAAAATCTAGCCATAGCTTTCCTGACTGATTGTGTATATTGGTTCCTGACTTCCCTGAAAATGTGCATATTGCGGGGGCTATTCGATGCTAATGCAGTACGCAACCGGATGTTTTTGTGCTGGTCAAGGGCAGTCAAGTCAGGAGTGAACCAGGGGCCTATATCTGTTCTTAGTTCAACATTTTTTTAAAGGGGCATGCTTATTTAAGATGTTGAGGAAAGCACTTTGAAAGAACAACCAGGCATCCTCTACTGATGGGATGAGGTCAATATCCTTCCAGGATACCATGGCCAGGTCGTCTAGAGAGGCCTGCTCGCTGAAGTGCTTTAGGGAGCATTTGATAGTGATAAGTGGTGGTCTATAACAAGCGGCAACAGTGAGAGACTTATTTCTGGACAGGTGGATTTTTTGGGGCACAGACCTGGATAGTAAGACCGAACTCTGCAGTAGATTGCAACTCCGCTCCCTTTGGCAGTTCTATCTTGATGGAAAATGTTGTAGTTGGATGGAGATTTCAGGGTTTTTGGTGGCCTTCCTAAGCCAGGATTCAGACAAGGCAATGACATCAGGGTTGGCAGAGTTTTCTAAAGCAGTGAATAATGATGTTAACATGCATGAAACCAAGGCTTTTATGGTTACAGAAGTCAACAAATGTGGAATAGGTGTAGAACTGGGTGCCTGGGTTAATCCTCTACATCACCAGAGGAACAGAGAAGGATTAGGAAGGCTATAAGAACTGGGTGTCTAGTGCGTTGGGAACAGAGAATAAAAGGAGCAGATTTCTGGGCATGGTAGAAGAGATTTATGGCATAATGTACAGACAAGGGTATGGTAGGATGTGAGTACTGTGGAGGTAAACCTAGGCATTGAGTGACGATGAGAGAGGTTGCGTCTCTGGAGGCACCTGTTAAGGCAGGTGAGGTCTCTGCATGTGTGGGAGGCGGACAAAAGAGCTATCTAAGGCATGTTGTGCAGGATTGGGGGCTCTACAGTGAAATAAAACAATAATAACTAACCAAAACAGCAGTAGACAAAGCATATTGACATTAGAGATAGGCATAAAGCAATCACGAGTGTTCGGGAAAGCTAAGACCACAACGGGTAAATGGCAATGAATGGGCAGAGGCGGTCAGTTAGGTACATACAGGACCTGAGCTCGAGGCTGGGGCTGACAGATAAACAAAAGGAGGTACAGTGTTAATGAACAGACCAGCAGGCATCAGCTGTGTAGCCGAGTGATCATAGGGTCTAATGAGCAGCAATAGGTGAGTCAGGGAGCCATTCAGTAGTCGCTACTACACTGGGCGAGCGGGAGACACGGCGTTCAGAAAGCTAGCGGGCCGGGGATAGCAGATGGGTCTTCAGTGACATCGCAACGGAAAAGCCTGTTGAAACCACATCAGGCGATTTACGTTGACAGACCAGTCGTGATGGATCGGCGGGCTCCGTGTCGACAATAAAGGGCCCAGGCCAATTGGAAAAAGAGGTATTGTAGCCTAAAAATTTGCTGGTATACTCCGTCGGCTGACCGGGAGATGGGCCTAGCTCGAGGCTAGCTCAAGGCTAACTGGTGCTTGCTTCGGGACAGAGGCATTAGCCAACAGTAGCCACTCGGTTGCAGCTAGCTAGCTGCGATGCAATGGTGCAGAGCTTGCGGCAGGAATCCGGGGATGTGGTGGAGAAAAGCAGATCTGGGTTGATATTGCGCCTTTGCAGACTAGCCAAGCTAAAGCTGGCTAGTGTCCGAGCTAAAGGTGAAGACCGCTAGCAGTGTCAAACAGTGACTTTTAGCTAGTAACTAGTTTGCTGGCTAGCTTCTGATGGAGGTTCCAGTTATAAGGTATAGAAAAATAGCAGATCCGTACCACATTGGGTGAGGCGGGTTGCAGGAAAGTAAGTAGATGGAAAGTGAGATTAAAATATATACGAAAAACAGATAACAATAACAAATCAAATTTAGAATGACAACAACATGAGGAAATAATTGTATCCCGTAAGGTAATGGTAAAATAGACTAAAGACAGGTGTCCCTCATTCAGTGCAGCAGTCTCTCTCCTTCTCGTGTTCTGAATCACACAGGACTATTGCTAATTTATAAACTTCTTCCTAATTATTAGTGTTTACATAGCCCATTTAAATGTCACCCAATGTCTTCAGTCTTTCTAGTGCGTGTGTTCAGGCCTCACCAGGAAGTCAGAACAGAGGTCATTCAACCCCATTAAGTATTTCCTTTCCCTGTTCCAAACTCATTTCAAACCTTTCAAATATTTCCATAATTCTGCTTACCTGGTTTACAAACAAATTAAAAAGACCCCACACAATAAATCAAAAATGGTATTAAGACCACTTCACCAATATTCACAGGTGAGTTGTGCGTGATAAAACGTAGGGCAAAAATAAAGAAACCAATGGCCAGGCCTTCGTTATGTTTTTTTCCACGACACCACCTGTGGTAAATTCAATTGATTGAACATGATTTGGAAAGACCTGTCTATATAAGGTCCCTCAGTTGCACTGTCAAGTCAGAGCAAAAACCAAACTGAGGTCGATGGAGTTGTCCGTAGAGCTCCTAGACAGGATTGTGTCATTGAAGGTCCTGAAGAACACAGTTGCATCCATCATTCTTAAATGGAAGAAGTTTAGAACCACCAAGACTCTTCCTAGTGCTGGCCACCCGGCCAAATGGAGCAATCAAGGAAGAAGGGCCTTGTCAGGTAGGTGACCAAGAACCTGATGGTCCCTCTGACAGAGCTCCAGAGTTCCTCTGTGGAGATGGTTGTCCTGCTGGAAGGTTCTCCCATCTCTGCAGCACTCCACCAATCAGGCCTTTATGGTAGAATGGTCAGATGGAAGCCACTGCTCATTAAAATGCACATGACATTAAGGCACAAAGGACTCTGACCATGAGAAACAAGATTATCTGGTCTGATGAAACTAAGATTGAGCTCTTTGGCCTGAATGCCACGTCACGTCTGGAGGAAACCTGGCACCATCCTTACGGTGAAGCATGGTGGTGGTAGCATAATGCTATGGGGATGTTTTGTGGCAGGGACTGGGAGACTAGTCAGGATCGAGGGAAAGATGAACGTAGCAAAGTACAGAGAGAGAGATCATTGATGAAAACCTTCTCCAGAGAGCTCAGACTGGGCCAAGGTTCACCTTCCAACAGGACAACGACCCTAAGCACACAGCCAAGACAAATCTAGAGTGGCTTCGGGACAAGTCTCTGAATGTCCTTGAGTCGCCCGGCCACCACCATGCTTCCGGAGAGACCTGAAAATAGCTATGCAGCGACGCTCCCCATCCAACCTGACAAAACTTGAGAGGATCTGCAGAGAAGAATGGGAGAAACTCCCCCGTACAGGTGTGCCAAGCATGTAGCGTCTTACCCAAGAAGACTCGAGGCTGTAATTCCTGCCAAAGGTGCTTTAACAAAGTACTGAGAAAAGGGTCTGAATACTTATGTAAATGTGACATTTCCATTTTTTATTAATTTGCTAAAATTGTTTTTGCTTTTTCATTATAGGGTATTGTGTGTAGATTGAGGGGGGAGGGGGGGAACGTTTTAATACATTTTAGAATAAGGCTGTAATTAAACAAAATCTGGAAAAAGTCAAGGGGTCTGATTACTTTCCGAATGCACTGTACTGGTCATTGTGGGGACGACCTTGTCAATGCACTTATTAATGAAGCCGGTGATTGATGTGGTCAACTCCAATGCCATCAGATGAATCCCGTAACATACTCCAATCTGTGATAGCTACAGTCCTGTAGCTTAGCATCCGCTTCATCAGACCACTTCTGTATTGAGCACGTCACTGGTTCTTCCTGGTTGAGTTTTTGCCTGTAAGCAGGAATCAGGAGGATAGAGTTATGGTCAGATTTGCCAAATGGAGGGTGAGGGAGAGCGTTGTATGCGTCTCTGTGTGTGGAGTAAATGTGATCTCAAGTTCTTTTCCCTTTTAGTTGCACAGCTGACATGCTGGTGGAAGTTAACTGAAATCCATTTGACCTTTCCTGCATTAAAATCTCTGGACACTAGGAGTGATGCCTCTGTGTGAGCATTTTCTTGTTTGCCTATGGCCTTATACAGCTTGTTGAGTGTGGTTTTAGTGACAGCATCGGTTTGTGGTGGTAAATAGCTCTTGGTAAATAGTATGGTCTACAGCTTATCATGTGGTATTCTAGCTCAGGTGAGCAGAATCTCCAGACTTCCTTAATATTAGAGATTGTGCACCAGTTGTTGTTAACCAAGCGACACACACCCCCTCTGAGTTTACCAACGCTGCCGTTCTGTCCTGCCGATGTATAGAAAAAACAGCTAGATTTATATTTACTATGTCCTTGTTCAGCCACGTCTCAGAGAAACAGTTATTCAAATCATGTTGATAGGATAGTCTTGAAGGGGGCTCATCCAGTTTATTCTCCAGTGATTGCACATTCGCCAATAGAACTGAGGGTAGAGGTGGTTTATCTGCTCGCCAACATAGTCCCGTCAGGTATCCCACACGCCTGCCTCCATAACGCTGCCTCTTCCTTTTTAGGGTGTCGTGGATTTGGGTCTGGTCCAGGATAGGCAGTATGTACAGTGGCGTGCGAAAGTATTCACCCCCCTTGGCATTTTTCCTATTTTGTTGCCTTACAACCTGGAATTAAAGTTGATTTTTTTTGGGGGGGGGGGTTGTATCATTTTATTTACACAACATGCCTACCACTTTGGATGCAAGTGCAAGATGCAAGATGCAAAATACTTTTTATTGTGAAATAACACAAAAAAAACACAAAGAAAAGTCAATACTTTTTAGAGCCACCTTTTGAAGCAATTACATTTGCACGTCTCTTGGGGTATGTCTCTATAAGCTTGGCACATCTAGCCACTGGGATTTTTGTCCATTCGTCAAGGCAAAACTGCTCCAGCTCCTTCAAGTCAGATGGGTTCTGCTGGTGTACAGTTATCTTTAAGTTATATCACAAATTCTCAATTGGTTTGAGGTCTGGGCTTTGACTAGGCCATTCCAAGACATTTAAATGGTTCCCCTTAAACCACTAGAGTATTTCTTTAGCAGTATGCTTAGGGTCATTGTCCTGCTGGAAGGTGAAACTCCGTCCCAGCCTCAGTCCCAGTCTCAAATCTCTGGAAGACTGAAACAGGTTTCCCTCAAGAATTTGACGACTTAACTTCTTATGGGCAGGTGGAACGGTAGCGTCCCACCTGGCCAACATCCGGTGAAATTGCAGAGTGCGAAATTCAAACTACAGAATTATAAATATTTAACTTTCATAAAATCACGAGTGTATTGCATCAAAATAAAGCTTAACTTCTTGATAATCCAGCCGCTGTGTCAGATTTCAAAAGGGCTCTACGGCGAAAGCACACCATGCATTATCTGAGGACAGCGCCCCGCATACAAAAGCATGAAAAACATATTTCAACCAGGCAGGTGCCTGTTAGTCAGAAATTGAGATATAATAAATACCTTTTAATGATGTTCTTCTGTTTGCACTCCAAAAGGTCCCAGATACATCACAAATGGTCCTTGTTCGATAATGGCCTTCTTTATATCCATAAAAACTCAGTTTAGCTGGCACGCTTCAGTCAATAATCCACCCAGTTTCCCTCCATCAAAATGCATACCAAATGAATCCCAAACGTTACTAATAAACTTTTCCAAACAAGCCAAACAATGTTTATAATCAAACCTTAGGTACCCTAATAATAATAAATAAATAAACGATCAAATTTAAGACAGAGAATGGTTATTGTCTTTACCGGAGAAAAATACCAAAGAATGCGCTCTCTTCCACGGTCTTGGAAACACTACAGCCAAAATGGGAGCCACCTAGAAAAGCCACAATTTCTGGCTCATTTTTCCAAAAACCAGCATGAAACTCTTTCTAAAGACGGTTGACATCTAGTGGAAGCCCTAGGAACTGCAATCTGGGAGGATTTCGCCTTGTAATAAAAGTGACAGCCATTGAAAACAGTGGTAGGCTGAAATGTTGTTTTTTGGGGGGATGGTTTGTCCTCTGGGTTTCACCTGCCATATCAGTTCGGTTATACTCACAGACAATTTTAACAGTTTTAGAAACTTTAGTGTTTTCTATCCAAGTCTACCAATTATATGCATATCCTAGCTTCTGGGTCTGAGTACCAAATCAAATGTATTTATATAGCCCTTCGTACATCAGCTGATATCTCAAAGTGCTGTACAGAAACCCAGCCTAAAACCCCAAACAGCAAGCAATGCAGGTGTAGAAGCACGGTGGCTAGGAAAAACTCCCTAGAAAGGCCAAAACCTAGGAAGAAACCTAGAGAGGAACCAGGCTATGTGGGGTGGCCAGTCCTCTTCTGGCTGTGCCGGGTGGAGATTATAACAGAACATGGCCAAGATGTTCAAATGTTCATAAATGACCAGCATGGTCGAATAATAATAAGGCAGTTTACTTTGGGCACGCTTTTCATCTGGATGTGACAATACTGCCCCCTACCCAAGAGAGGTTAAAGTGGTCCTATGGACAGATACTCCAATCTCCACTGTGGAGCTTTGCAGCTCCTTTAGGGTTGTCTTTGGTCTCTTTGTTGCCTCTGATTAATTCCCTCCTTGCCTGGTCTGTGAGATTTGGTGGGCGGCCCTCTCTTGGCAGGTTTGTTGTGGTGCCATATTCTTTCCATTTTATATTAATGGATTTAATGGTGCTCAGTGGGATGTTCAAAGTTTCTGATATTTTTTTTTAACCCAACCCTGATCTGTACTTCTCCACAACTTTGTCCCTGAACTGTTTGGAAAGCTCCTTGGTCTTCATGGTGCCACTTGCTTGGTTGTGTTGCAGACTCTGGGGCTTTTCGGAACAGGTGTGTGTATATACTGAGATCATGTGACACTTAGATTGCTCACAGGTGGACCTTATTTAACTAATTATGTGATTTCTGAAGGTAATTGGTTGCATTAGATTTTATTTAGGGGCTTCATAGCAAAGGGGGTGAATACATATGCACGCACCACTTTTCAATTTTGTTTTTTATTTTATAATCAAGTAATTTTTTTCACTCCACCAATTTGGACTATTTTGTCTATGTCCATCACATGAAATCCAAATAAAAATCCATTTAAATTACAGGTTGTAATGCATCAAAATAGGAAAAAAAATGCCAAAGAGGATGAATACTTTTGCAAGGCACTGTACTTCACCCCTGGCTCATTGAAGTAGAAAACCTAAACCAAATGGAGGTTAGTGATTGCTGTTCTGATGTACAGAAGCTCTTTTCGGGCATATGAAAAGATGGCGGAAACATGTACCAAAAAAGTTAAGATAAGAAGCCAAAAAAACAGAAAATTACACAATTGTTCAGGAGCCCTTAAAACTGCTGCTAACTCACTAGCAACCCCATGCTAACTAGCTAGCAACCTGTTAGGGTTGACCACAAGCCTCCTCCAGAACAGTAGGTAGCTAGAAAGGTTTGCAATTTGTGTAGTGTGTATATGTACTGTATATATCTTAACCCAGTGTGTGTACTGTCTATCTGTCCTGTAGATATCTTAACCCAATGTTTATCAGATACGTTGTGTCCCTGTCTGGAGCGTTAGCCGTGGTCAACTCTGTTCCATGCTTCGCTCTCGACGGCCAATGGATGCTCTCCGCTCTGCTGGAGGCCACGCTGGTCACTGTGGTTACAGATCGGCAGCACCGGGAGCTGATTGGCTTTTTCCTGTTGCTGGGAGGAAGTGCTCTGCTGGCTGCTAATGTAGCGCTGGGGCTGTGGATGGTTACTGCCCGGTAACGGTAACTATGACTACAAACCACCACCAACGCCTCCACGGCAACCAACGCCAAGAGACTATCTCCCGGGGTGCTGTGCTGTGCCTCCGCACAAAGGCATTGTGGGTCTCTTCCTGCTCCTCTCTGAGAGAAAGACTCCAGTTCCCATCAGGCACTGCGGTGCACATGGTGACTAAGGGATGCTGGGGAAATGTTGTGTTCAGCTGCACCTTCTCTACTCTCTGGAATGTGTGTGTGTGTGGGTGTGTCGCGTCACACGCGCTGTGAAGAGGTATGTGTTTCTGTTTTCTAGGGATTTCATGATACTTTGTTGTTTTATCTATTTGTCCCACCTCTTTCTGTCTGTGTCTGTCTCTCAATTTAATTAAAGGGCTTTATTGGCATGGGAAACATATGTTTACATTGCCAAAGCAAGTGAAATGGATAATAAACTAAACAAATTAACAGTAAACATTACACTCACAGAAGTTGCAAAAGAAAGACATTTAAAATATATTGCTCTCTCCCCATCTCTCTATGTGAAATAAAGAGGAATTATCTCACTGGAATTTTCAGTTCTTCATATTCCTACGTGTGTGTGTGTGTGTGTGTGTCTAAGTAGGTGATAGTGTAATTTACTGGGGTGTGTATCCCACAGACAAATGTCAGTAAATACGGATTCTATTTCTGTCTAACCACAGAGATGCGTGTGTCTCCAGTCTGTGTTTAACTTTGTCATGATAACACACATCTAGTAGTGTATGTATGTGTTTCAGACAGTGAAGTGTGTAGGGGGATGGTGTATTTCCTTCAGAGTAATGACAGGCTGGATAGAGGTTTGTATAAACATGGGAGGGAGGGGTGAAAGAGTTCTCTATGTTCTGAACAACTGAAGGTGTGTTTGATGAGTGGTTTTAGTTGCAAGGGAAGTCATGTCTTTTTAAGGATACTGGCCCAGCGTTTTTAACTGCTGAACTACCTGCCGCCCTCATGCAGAAACATCATGGTCCCTTCTGTATTGTGTTTGTACTGTTAGTGTCTGTCGATGGTTAGACCAGTCACCTCTATCCTAAGGCTACACCACTCTGGTCTGTCTTTTCAGATCTGATTACGTTTGAGACCAGAACATCCCAGTGTCCAGAACAAGAAATAAAAAAATACATGCAAACACAGGGAGATGTTAATATGATTTACCAATACCATGTTTCTCTAGGATGCTACACACAGACACACTCACTGAAGGAAGACCGACACACTCACTGAAGGAAGACCGACACACTCACTGAAGGAAGACAGACACACTCACTGAAGGAAGACAGACACACTCACTGAAGGAAGACAGACACACTCACTGAAGGAAGACAGACACACTCACTGAAGGAAGACAGACACACTCACTGAAGGAAGACAGACACACTCACTGAAGGAAGACAGACACACTCACTGAAGGAAGACAGACACACTCACTGAAGGAAGACAGACACACTCACTGAAGGAAGACAGACACACTCACTGAAGGAAGACAGACACACTCACTGAAGGAAGACAGACACACTCACTGAAGGAAGACCGACGCACTGACTGAAGGAAGACGGACGCACTCACGGAAGGAAGACGGACGCACTCACGGAAGGAAGACAGACACACACACTGAAGGAAGACAGACACACACACTGAAGGAAGACAGACACACTCACTGAAGACACACACTCACTGAACGAAGACAGACACACTCACTGAAGGAAGACTGACACACTCACTGAAGGAAGACAGACACACTCACTGAAGGAAGACAGACACACTCACTGAAGACACACACTCACTGAAGGAAGACAGACACACTCACTGAAGGAAGACAGACACACTCACTGAAGGAAGACAGACACACTCACTGAAGGAAGACAGACACACTCACTGAAGGAAGACAGACACACTCACTGAAGGAAGACCGACGCACTGACTGAAGGAAGACGGACGCACTCACGGAAGGAAGACAGACACACACACTGAAGGAAGACAGACACACACACTGAAGGAAGACAGACACACTCACTGAAGACACACACTCACTGAACGAAGACAGACACACTCACTGAAGGAAGACTGACACACTCACTGAAGGAAGACAGACACACTCACTGAAGGAAGACAGACACACTCACTGAAGACACACACTCACTGAAGGAAGACAGACACACTCACTGAAGGAAGACAGACACACTCACTGAAGGAAGACAGACACACTCACTGAAGGAAGACAGACACACTCACTGAAGGAAGACAGACACACTCACTGAAGGAAGACAGACACACTCACTGAAGGAAGACAGACACACTCACTGAAGGAAGACAGACACACTCACTGAAGGAAGACAGACACACTCACTGAAGGAAGACAGACACACTCACTGAAGGAAGACAGACACACTCACTGAAGGAAGACAGACACACTCACTGAAGGAAGACAGACACACTCACTGAAGGAAGACCGACACACTCACTGAAGGAAGACGGACGCACTCACTGAAGGAAGACGGACACACTCACTGAAGGAAGACAGACACACTCACTGAAGGAAGACAGACACACTCACTGAAGGAAGACAGACACACTCACTGAAGGAAGACAGACACACTCACTGAAGGAAGACAGACACACTCACTGAAGGAAGACCGACGCACTCACTGAAGGAAGACGGACGCACTGACTGAAGGAAGACGGACGCACTCACGGAAGGAAGACAGACACACACACTGAAGGAAGACAGACACACACACTGAAGGAAGACAGACACACTCACTGAAGACACACACTCACTGAACGAAGACAGACACACTCACTGAAGGAAGACTGACACACTCACTGAAGGAAGACAGACACACTCACTGAAGGAAGACAGACACACTCACTGAAGACACACACTCACTGAAGGAAGACAGACACACTCACTGAAGGAAGACACACTCACTGAAGGAAGACTCACACACTCACTGAAGGAGGACTCACACACTTACTGAAGGAAGACAGACACACTCACTGAAGGAAGACACACGGACACTCACTGAAGGAAGACAGACACACTCACTGAAGGAAGACAGACACTCACTGAAGGAAGACTCACACACTCACTGAAGGAGGACTCACACACTCACTGAAGGAAGACTCACACACTTACTGAAGGAAGACAGACACACTCACTGAAGGAAGACACACGGACACTCACTGAAGGAAGACAGACACACTCACTGAAGGAACACAGACACTCACTGAAGGAAGACTCACACACTCACTGAAGGAGGACTCACACACTCACTGAAGGAAGACTCACACACTCACTGAAGGAAGACAGACACACTCACTGAAAGAAGACAGACACACTCACTGAAGGAAGACACACGGACACTCACTGAAGGAAGACAGACACACTCACTGAAGGAAGACAGACACACTCACTGAAGGAAGACAGACACTCACTGAAGGAAGACTCACACACTCACTGAAGGAGGACTCACACACTCACTGAAGGAAGACTCACACACTTACTGAAGGAAGACAGACACACTCACTGAAGGAAGACTCACACACTCACTGAAGGAAGACTCACACACTTACTGAAGGAAGACAGACACACTCACTGAAGGAAGACACACGGACACTCACTGAAGGAAGACAGACACACTCACTGAAGGAAGACAGACACTCACTGAAGGAAGACTCACACACTCACTGAAGGAGGACTCACACACTCACTGAAGGAAGACTCACACACTTACTGAAGGAAGACAGACACACTCACTGAAGGAAGACACACGGACACTCACTGAAAGAAGACAGACACACTCACTGAAGGAAGACAGACACACTCACTGAAGGAAGACACACGGACACTCACTGAAGGAAGACAGACACACTCACTGAAGGAAGACACACACTCACTGAAGGAAGACAGACACACTCACTGAAGGAAGACAGACACTGACTGAAGGAAGACACACACTCACTGAAGGAAGACAGACACACTCACTGAAGGAAGACAGACACACTCACTGAAGGAAGACAGACACACTCACTGAAGGAAGACAGACACTCACTGAAGGAAGACTCACACACTCACTGAAGGAGGACTCACACACTCACTGAAGGAAGACTCACACACTTACTGAAGGAAGACAGACACACTCACTGAAGGAAGACACACGGACACTCACTGAAGGAAGACAGACACACTCACTGAAGGAAGACTCACACACTCACTGAAGGAGGACTCACACACTCACTGAAGGAAGACACACACTTACTGAAGGAAGACAGACACACTCACTGAAGGAAGACACACGGACACTCACTGAAAGAAGACAGACACACTCACTGAAGGAAGACAGACACACTCACTGAAGGAAGACAGACACACTCACTGAAGGAAGACAGACACACTCACTGAAGGAAGACAGACACTCACTGAAGGAAGACTCACACACTTACTGAAGGAAGACAGACACACTCACTGAAGGAAGACACACGGACACTCACTGAAGGAAGACAGACACACTCACTGAAGGAAGACTCACACACTCACTGAAGGAGGACTCACACACTCACTGAAGGAAGACACACACTTACTGAAGGAAGACAGACACACTCACTGAAGGAAGACACACGGACACTCACTGAAAGAAGACAGACACACTCACTGAAGGAAGACAGACACACTCACTGAAGGAAGACAGACACACTCACTGAAGGAAGACAGACACACTCACTGAAGGAAGACAGACACTCACTGAAGGAAGACTCACACACTTACTGAAGGAAGACAGACACACTCACTGAAGGAAGACACACGGACACTCACTGAAGGAAGACAGACACACTCACTGAAGGAAGACTCACACACTCACTGAAGGAGGACTCACACACTCACTGAAGGAAGACACACGGACACTCACTGAAAGAAGACAGACACACTCACTGAAGGAAGACAGACACACTCACTGAAGGAAGACAGACACACTCACTGAAGGAAGACACACGGACACTCACTGAAGGAAGACAGACACACTCACTGAAGGAAGACAGACACTCACTGAAGGAAGACAGACACACTCACTGAAGGAAGACAGACACTCACTGAAGGAAGACAGACACACTCACTGAAGGAAGACAGACACACTCACTGAAGGAAGACATACACACTCACTGAAGGAAGACAGACACACTCACTGAAGGAAGACAGACACACTCACTGAAGGAAGACAGACACACTCACTGAAGAAAGACAGACACACTCACTGAAGGAAGACAGACACTCACTGAAGGAAGACACACACTCACTGAAGGAAGACAGACACACTCACTGAAGGAAGACAGACACACTCACTGAAGGAAGACAGACACACTCACTGAAGGAAGACAGACACACTCACTGAAGGAAGACAGACACTCACTGAAGGAAGACACACACTCAGTGAAGGAAGACAGACACACTCACTGAAGGAAGACAGACACACTCACTGAAGGAAGACAGACACACTCACTGAAGGAAGACAGACATTCACTGAAGGAAGACTCACACACTCACTGAAGGAAGACAAACACACTCACTGAAGGAAGACTCACACTCACTGAAGGAAGACTCACACACTCACTGAAGGAAGACAGACACACTCACTGAAGGAAGACAGACACACTCACTGAAGGAAGACAGACACACTCACTGAAGGAAGACAGACACACTCACTGAAGGAAGACAGACACACTCACTGAAGGAAGACCGACGCACTGACTGAAGGAAGACGGACGCACTCACGGAAGGAAGACAGACACACACACTGAAGGAAGACAGACACACACACTGAAGGAAGACAGACACACTCACTGAAGACACACACTCACTGAACGAAGACAGACACACTCACTGAAGGAAGACTGACACACTCACTGAAGGAAGACAGACACACTCACTGAAGGAAGACAGACACACTCACTGAAGACACACACTCACTGAAGGAAGACAGACACACTCACTGAAGGAAGACAGACACACTCACTGAAGGAAGACA
Organism: Oncorhynchus mykiss; assembly: GCF_057628025.1. NCBI lineage: Eukaryota > Metazoa > Chordata > Actinopteri > Salmoniformes > Salmonidae > Oncorhynchus > Oncorhynchus mykiss. Next base: position 374,236 of record NC_143036.1, read on the forward strand.
GACACACTCACTGAAGGAAGACAGACACACTCACTGAAGGAAGACAGACACACTCACTGAAGGAAGACCGACGCACTGACTGAAGGAAGACGGACGCACTCACTGAAGGAAGACAGACACACTCACTGAAGGAAGACAGACACACTCACTGAAGGAAGACAGACACACTCACTGAAGGAAGACAGACACACTCACTGAAGGAAGACAGACACACTCACTGAAGGAAGACAGACACACTCACTGAAGGAAGACAGACACACTCACTGAAGGAAGACAGACACACTCACTGAAGGAAGACAGACACACTCACTGAAGGAAGACAGACACACTCACTGAAGGAAGACAGACACACTCACTGAAGGAAGACAGACACACTCACTGAAGGAAGACCGACACACTCACTGAAGGAAGACGGACGCACTCACTGAAGGAAGACGGACACACTCACTGAAGGAAGACAGACACACTCACTGAAGGAAGACGGACACACTCACTGAAGGAAGACAGACACACTCACTGAAGGAAGACAGACACACTCACTGAAGGAAGACAGACACACTCACTGAAGGAAGACCGACGCACTCACTGAAGGAAGACGGACGCACTGACTGAAGGAAGACGGACGCACTGACTGAAGGAAGACGGACGCACTCACGGAAGGAAGACAGACACACACACTGAAGGAAGACAGACACACACACTGAAGGAAGACAGACACACTCACTGAAGACACACACTCACTGAACGAAGACAGACACACTCACTGAAGGAAGACTGACACACTCACTGAAGGAAGACAGACACACTCACTGAAGGAAGACAGACACACTCACTGAAGACACACACTCACTGAAGGAAGACAGACACACTCACTGAAGGAAGACACACTCACTGAAGGAAGACAGACACTCACTGAAGGAAGACTCACACACTCACTGAAGGAGGACTCACACACTTACTGAAGGAAGACAGACACACTCACTGAAGGAAGACACACGGACACTCACTGAAGGAAGACAGACACACTCACTGAAGGAAGACAGACACTCACTGAAGGAAGACTCACACACTCACTGAAGGAGGACTCACACACTCACTGAAGGAAGACTCACACACTTACTGAAGGAAGACAGACACACTCACTGAAGGAAGACACACGGACACTCACTGAAGGAAGACAGACACACTCACTGAAGGAAGACAGACACTCACTGAAGGAAGACTCACACACTCACTGAAGGAGGACTCACACACTCACTGAAGGAAGACTCACACACTCACTGAAGGAAGACAGACACACTCACTGAAAGAAGACAGACACACTCACTGAAGGAAGACACACGGACACTCACTGAAGGAAGACAGACACACTCACTGAAGGAAGACAGACACACTCACTGAAGGAAGACAGACACTCACTGAAGGAAGACTCACACACTCACTGAAGGAGGACTCACACACTCACTGAAGGAAGACTCACACACTTACTGAAGGAAGACAGACACACTCACTGAAGGAAGACTCACACACTCACTGAAGGAAGACTCACACACTTACTGAAGGAAGACAGACACACTCACTGAAGGAAGACACACGGACACTCACTGAAGGAAGACAGACACACTCACTGAAGGAAGACAGACACTCACTGAAGGAAGACTCACACACTCACTGAAGGAGGACTCACACACTCACTGAAGGAAGACTCACACACTTACTGAAGGAAGACAGACACACTCACTGAAGGAAGACACACGGACACTCACTGAAAGAAGACAGACACACTCACTGAAGGAAGACAGACACACTCACTGAAGGAAGACACACGGACACTCACTGAAGGAAGACAGACACACTCACTGAAGGAAGACACACACTCACTGAAGGAAGACAGACACACTCACTGAAGGAAGACAGACACTGACTGAAGGAAGACACACACTCACTGAAGGAAGACAGACACACTCACTGAAGGAAGACAGACACACTCACTGAAGGAAGACAGACACACTCACTGAAGGAAGACAGACACTCACTGAAGGAAGACTCACACACTCACTGAAGGAGGACTCACACACTCACTGAAGGAAGACTCACACACTTACTGAAGGAAGACAGACACACTCACTGAAGGAAGACACACGGACACTCACTGAAGGAAGACAGACACACTCACTGAAGGAAGACTCACACACTCACTGAAGGAGGACTCACACACTCACTGAAGGAAGACACACACTTACTGAAGGAAGACAGACACACTCACTGAAGGAAGACACACGGACACTCACTGAAAGAAGACAGACACACTCACTGAAGGAAGACAGACACACTCACTGAAGGAAGACAGACACACTCACTGAAGGAAGACAGACACACTCACTGAAGGAAGACAGACACTCACTGAAGGAAGACTCACACACTTACTGAAGGAAGACAGACACACTCACTGAAGGAAGACACACGGACACTCACTGAAGGAAGACAGACACACTCACTGAAGGAAGACTCACACACTCACTGAAGGAGGACTCACACACTCACTGAAGGAAGACACACGGACACTCACTGAAAGAAGACAGACACACTCACTGAAGGAAGACAGACACACTCACTGAAGGAAGACAGACACACTCACTGAAGGAAGACACACGGACACTCACTGAAGGAAGACAGACACACTCACTGAAGGAAGACAGACACTCACTGAAGGAAGACAGACACACTCACTGAAGGAAGACAGACACTCACTGAAGGAAGACAGACACACTCACTGAAGGAAGACAGACACACTCACTGAAGGAAGACATACACACTCACTGAAGGAAGACAGACACACTCACTGAAGGAAGACAGACACACTCACTGAAGGAAGACAGACACACTCACTGAAGAAAGACAGACACACTCACTGAAGGAAGACAGACACTCACTGAAGGAAGACACACACTCACTGAAGGAAGACAGACACACTCACTGAAGGAAGACAGACACACTCACTGAAGGAAGACAGACACACTCACTGAAGGAAGACAGACACACTCACTGAAGGAAGACAGACACTCACTGAAGGAAGACACACACTCAGTGAAGGAAGACAGACACACTCACTGAAGGAAGACAGACACACTCACTGAAGGAAGACAGACACACTCACTGAAGGAAGACAGACATTCACTGAAGGAAGACTCACACACTCACTGAAGGAAGACAGACACACTCACTGAAGGAAGACTCACACTCACTGAAGGAAGACTCACACACTCACTGAAGGAAGACAGACACACTCACTGAAGGAAGACACAGACACACTCACTGAAGGAAGACACACAGACACACTCATTGAAGGAAGACAGACACACGCTGTTAGAGATCAATTTATGCAACCCATCATCATTGGTGTAAGTATGTGTGGGAGAGAGAAAGTGGTTTAAACATGCATATGACAGTAGAATGAACTGGAGAAGTGAATGTCTGTGAGAGTGAATGTCCGTGAGTGTGAATGCCTGTGTACAGAACAGAAATGCAAAAGTGTACAGTTGGCCTCTCCAGTAGTGAACATCCTTCAGACATATTGAATACTGGATCTAGAGGAGTTGTGTTCTTCCTGTCAGACATATTGAATACTGGATCTAGAGGAGTTGTGTTCTTCCTGTCAGACATATTGAATACGGGATCTAGAGGAGTTGTGTTCTTCCTGTCAGACATATTGAATACGGGATCTAGAGGAGTTGTGTTCTTCCTGTCAGACATATTGAATACGGGATCTAGAGGAGTTGTGTTCTTCCTGTCAGACATATTGAATACGGGATCTAGAGGAGTTGTGTTCTTCCTGTCAGACATATTGAATACTGGATCTAGAGGAGTTGTGTTCTTCCTGTCAGACATGGAGGAATGCCAAAGCTATTTTAAGTAGTTTTTTTCCCAGTGAGTGGTTAAAAGGAAGACATGTGGAATCCAGTGTTGTCCTATCAGAGAGGAATCAAAGGTTTGCTTTTTAGTTAGCTATGCGATAGTATTGTGTGAGCAATGATGGGACCAGAGTTTTATAATCAGGTCACATGGTGTAAAAACAACTCCTGGCCTTAGGGAGGATGAAAAGCCTGTCAAACTGCAGCAACTTTGTACTTGTTCATATGAATTATATTTTATAGACGGACTAGGGGGGGTTCCTATACACAGAGAAAGCAACATGATTGGACAATAAAACTCACAGGGCTGATCTTGCTTTATACAGGATTGTATCATGTAGTCATGCCCTATGCAACTGTAGGCTTAATTAAACATGAACTCGGTCTGCTTTTGTGTTTATTGATTCATTGCAGTTAATAATTTAGGATTGAAAAGGTCTAGGTAGCCTAGACAGCCCAAGTTTGAAGAAATTACCAAATTTGATCCCATTCACATTTTCTCACAAATGGGCTATAAATACATGTTACCGATCTGGCTAGAGGGACATAGAATAAATAGCCTGCTCTATTCCATGTAGCAGCTGCTGTTCTTAGTAGCAGTTGATAAGACTGAACAATTTGATTGTTTCCATGTAATCCAGCATGTCAGATGGCTGGTGTTTATGAATATACTGTAGGCTAATACATTTCTGGAAGAGTTTTTGCTTGTGTCTGTCGGGAGTGATGTCTTATCACGTTTGCTGAATAAATACCCGCTTTGATGCGTTGTGCCCGCACGCGTGACCTGCGATTTCCTTGAATCTGATTGGTCCGGACACTGATGATTGGTCAAGACAAGAGCCTTCAGCACTACGATGTGAAGGGCAGAGATATTGTGTGCAAGTTGACAAATCTTCTGGTAAATCGGTCTACAAAACAGCTCTTTACTCATCATTTTAACATTTTGCGTAAACTAAATCAAACATGGGAAAGGATTGGAAAGTGCTGATGCCGCCTCACCACACATTTTCTGGCAGCCCTGAATGGAATTGTTATAGACAAGTATGGGAGCGCAGCTAAATTGTCTCAATTAGCTGTGCTACATTAGCTAGCTGACTACTATAGCTAACTGACTACTGTAGCTAGCTGACTACTGAAGCTAGCTAGCTTCTCTACAACGATTTGATGCAGTCAAGAAAGATACTACCAGATGGTATGATAGAACCTATGACAGCAACATGTTTGTCTAACTAGTGCAAGTCAGTTTGGCTACTTTCCCACACACAGACTGTCCCACACACAGACTTTCCCACACACAGACTGTCCCACACACAGACTGTCCCACACACAGACTGTCCCACACACAGACTTTCCCACACACAGACTGTCCCACACACAGACTGTCCCACACACAGACTTTCCCACACACAGACTTTCCCACACACAGACTGTCCCACACACAGACTTTCCCACACACAGACTTTCCCACACACAGACTGTCCCACACACAGACTGTCCCACACACAGACTGTCCCACACACAGACTTTCCCACACACATACTGTCCCACACACAGACTGTCCCACACACAGACTTTCCCACACACAGACTTTCCCACACACAGACTTTCCCACACACAGACTGTCCCACACACAGACTTTCCCACACACAGACTGTCCCACACACAGACTGTCCCACACACAGACTTTCCCACACACAGACTGTCCCACACACAGACTTTCCCACACACAGACTGTCCCACACACAGACTGTCCCACACACAGACTTTCCCACACACAGACTGTCCCACACACAGACTGTCCCACACACAGACTTTCCCACACACAGACTTTCCCACACACAGACTGTCCCACACACAGACTTTCCCACACACAGACTGTCCCACACACAGACTGTCCCACACACAGACTGTCCCACACACAGACTGTCCCACACACAGACTTTCCCACACACAGACTGTCCCACACACAGACTGTCCCACACACAGACTTTCCCACACACAGACTTTCCCACACACAGACTTTCCCACACACAGACTGTCCCACACACAGACTGTCCCACACACAGACTGTCCCACACACAGACTTTCCCACACACAGACTGTCCCACACACAGACTGTCCCACACACAGACTGTCCCACACACAGACTGTCCCACACACAGACTTTCCCACACACAGACTTTCCCACACACAGACTGTCCCACACACAGACTTTCCCACACACAGACTGTCCCACACACAGACTGTCCCACACACAGACTGTCCCACACACAGACTTTCCCACACACAGACTGTCCCACACACAGACTGTCCCACACACAGACTGTCCCACACACATACTGTTCCACACACAGACTGTCCCACACACAGACTTTCCCACACACAGACTTTCCCACACACAGACTTTCCCACACACAGACTGTCCCACACACAGACTTTCCCACACACAGACTGTCCCACACACAGACTGTCCCACACACAGACTGTCCCACACACAGACTGTCCCACACACAGACTTTCCCACACACAGACTGTCCCACACACAGACTGTCCCACACACAGACTCTCCCACACACAGACTGTCCCACACACAGACTGTCCCACACACAGACTTTCCCACACACAGACTTTCCCACACACAGACTTTCCCACACACAGACTTTCCCACACACAGACTGTCCCACACACAGACTGTCCCACACACAGACTTTCCCACACACAGACTGTCCCACACACAGACTGTCCCACACACAGACTGTCCCACACACAGACTGTCCCACACACAGACTTTCCCACACACAGACTTTCCCACACACAGACTGTCCCACACACAGACTTTCCCACACACAGACTGTCCCACACACAGACTTTCCCACACACAGACTTTCCCACACACAGACTGTCCCACACACAGACTGTCCCACACACAGACTGTCCCACACACAGACTTTCCCACACACATACTGTCCCACACACAGACTGTCCCACACACAGACTTTCCCACACACAGACTTTCCCACACACAGACTTTCCCACACACAGACTGTCCCACACACAGACTTTCCCACACACAGACTGTCCCACACACAGACTGTCCCACACACAGACTTTCCCACACACAGACTGTCCCACACACAGACTTTCCCACACACAGACTGTCCCACACACAGACTGTCCCACACACAGACTTTCCCACACACAGACTGTCCCACACACAGACTGTCCCACACACAGACTTTCCCACACACAGACTTTCCCACACACAGACTGTCCCACACACAGACTTTCCCACACACAGACTGTCCCACACACAGACTGTCCCACACACAGACTGTCCCACACACAGACTGTCCCACACACAGACTGTCCCACACACAGACTTTCCCACACACAGACTGTCCCACACACAGACTGTCCCACACACAGACTTTCCCACACACAGACTTTCCCACACACAGACTTTCCCACACACAGACTGTCCCACACACAGACTGTCCCACACACAGACTGTCCCACACACAGACTTTCCCACACACAGACTGTCCCACACACAGACTGTCCCACACACAGACTGTCCCACACACAGACTGTCCCACACACAGACTTTCCCACACACAGACTTTCCCACACACAGACTGTCCCACACACAGACTTTCCCACACACAGACTGTCCCACACACAGACTGTCCCACACACAGACTGTCCCACACACAGACTTTCCCACACACAGACTGTCCCACACACAGACTGTCCCACACACAGACTGTCCCACACACATACTGTTCCACACACAGACTGTCCCACACACAGACTTTCCCACACACAGACTTTCCCACACACAGACTTTCCCACACACAGACTGTCCCACACACAGACTTTCCCACACACAGACTGTCCCACACACAGACTGTCCCACACACAGACTGTCCCACACACAGACTGTCCCACACACAGACTTTCCCACACACAGACTGTCCCACACACAGACTGTCCCACACACAGACTCTCCCACACACAGACTTTCCCACACACAGACTTTCCCACACACAGACTGTCCCACACACAGACTGTCCCACACACAGACTTTCCCACACACAGACTTTCCCACACACAGACTGTCCCACACACAGACTCTCCCACACACAGACTGTCCCACACACACACTGTCCCACACACACACTGTCCCACACACAGACTGTTCCATGGTTCCAGCAGAAGGTTTGTAACTCTCCACATGGTTCCAGCAGAAGGTTTGTAACTCTCCACATGGTTCCAGCAGAAGGTTTGTAACTCTCCACATGGTTCCAGCAGAAGGTTTGTAACTCTCCACATGGTTCCAGCAGAAGGTTTGTAACTCTCCACATGGTTCCAGCAGAAGGTTTGTAACTCTCCACATGGTTCCAGCAGAAGGTTTGTAACTCTCCACATGGTTCCAGCAGAAGGTTTGTAACTCTCCACATGGTTCCAGCAGAAGGTTTGTAACTCTCCACATGGTTCCAGCAGAAGGTTTGTAACTCTCCACATGGTTCCAGCAGAAGGTTTGTAACTCTCCACATGGTTCCAGCAGAAGGTTTGTAACTCTCCACATGGTTCCAGCAGAAGGTTTGTAACTCTCCACATGGTTCAAGCAGAAGGTTTGTAACTCTCCACATGGTTCCAGCAGAAGGTTTGTAACTCTTCAGATGGTTCCAGCAGAAGGTATTTGAGCTGTCTCTTGTAAGTGTCTGAGGGTAGCATATAGGGAGGGGAAACGTGGGAAAGATAAAGAGAGGGAGGAGACAGAGGGAGGGAGGGGGAGTCCACTTTGAGCAGGAGAGTCAGACAGAAGTAGGTTGAACCACAGTTTGGAGAGGATTATGGCTAGAGAGAGAGAGATACGGAGACAGACAGAGAGAGAGTGAGTTACAGAGAGAGAGACGGAGGCCGACACAGTGAGAGGGTGGGAGAGAGAGAGACATACGGACACATACACAGAGCAAGAGGGAGGGAGAGAGACAGAGAGAGGGAGGGAGGGAGAAAGAGAGAGACATACGGAGACCGACACAAAGGGAAGGAGGGAGAAAGACACAGAGAGGAGGGAGGAAGGGAGAGACATACGGAGACCGACAGAGGGAAGGAGGGAGAGAGACACAGAGAGGGAAGGAAAGAGGGAGAGAGACACAGAGGGAAGGAGGGATAGACACAGAGAGGGAAGGAGGGGGAGAGACACAGAGAGGGAAGGAGGGAGAGAGACACAGAGAGGGAAGGAGGGAGAGAGACACAGAGGGAAGGAGGGAGGAAGGGAGAGACATACGGAGACCGACAGAGGGAAGGAGGGAGAGAGACACAGAGAGGGAAGGAAGGAGGGAGAGAGACACAGAGGGAAGGAGGGAGAGACACAGAGAGGGAAGGAGAGAGAGACACAGAGGGCAGGAGGGAGAGAGATATAGATTTGGAGACCAAAGAGGTGGCCGAAAGTGAGGTAGTGTGAGCGTCTGTTTTGATTGGAGACATGGAGATGGAGCCTCTAGGTGTGTGTGTTTCTAAACCAGAACAAGGAAACAGTCGTGTCCTAAAGGCTGCGCTGGCCGCATGTGTGTGTTTCTGCATCGCTCTGCTGCTTGCTGTCATACTGGGTGAGTAGACTCACTACTGTTTTACACAGAGTTACACTCACAACCTCTTTCCCTGAGTGAGTTTAGTCTTGAAAAAGCTGGTGTTGCAGTAACTGGAGTGGTTGAGGCGTGTGTTGCTGAGGGTGGGGTAGAAGTGGTAACTATTATGTCCTTGTTATTGTATGAAGCCAACATTTTTGTGGTGAAATGTTGTTTTAATGATATATGTTTCTGTAGATACAGTACACACACTCCTGTCTTTGGTCATGCAAGTGAATAGACAATGGCTATTTTATTTACTTTGGTTCTTTTTAACGTGTGTGTGTGTGTGCGTGCATGTGCGTGTAAGCTGTTTGGCATATGTGTTATTAAAATGGAGTCAGCTTTCTCCATGACACTCAAACCGTAAACAGCTGATGACTGCGTGAATGTCTGTGGGGGTGGGGGATTCCTTTTTAGGTCAGAGGGACACCATATAGGCAAAGAGTGAGAGAGAGGTCAGGTGGTAGTGGGATTGTTTCAGGACATACTGTATATGTCTGTTTATGATTGTATGTGGGTTTGGGGGGGTATGTTGTAATCTTCATCAGGTCTCATCCTTTTCCTCAGTTTCCCAGAGAGCCAATCAGGATGTCTTCTGCTTAACTCCAGAATGTATTGAAGCAGGTAGGCCCCACCCACCTTACAGGAAATTGTTGCATGTAGAATGTTGCAATCAACTTGTAATGTGTGTGTAGCTGGTTCTATCCTCAGTAAGATGGACCGGGCTGTGTCTCCCTGTGACGACTTCTATGGGTTCTCCTGTGGTAGCTGGCTGAGAGACAACCCTATTCCTGAAGATTCCTCTTCTTACGGCGTCTACCCCTGGTTACGCCAACACGTTGATATCACACTCAAGGGTGAGAGAGAGAGAGAGAGAGAGAGAGAGAGAGAGAGAGAGAGAGAGATGAGCCCATACACACTCTCATACCCTGACTACACTCCCCCACCTCTAAATGTTGTCTGAGTTGTAGATTTGCTGGAGGCTCCATCAGACTCAGATGAGATAGAAGCTGTCAGGAAGGCCAAGGTCTTCTACCGCTCCTGTATGGACGAAGGTAACCTACAACCACACACACACACACATGAGGAAGCCGAGATGGGAGCTGAGGTTACATGAAAAGCATCAAGTGCTATAGTGGTACAAAGTGTGTGTTTGTGTGTGTGTGTGTCTATGTGTAGCTATATTGGAGAAAGTGGACAGTGGTCCTCTGTTGAAGCTTTTACAGCAGCCTGAGTTCCACTGGCCCGTCCTGGGGGAGGGGCTTGGGGGGGAGTGGCTCTGGTCACCAGGACGATGGGACCTGCTGCAGACATTGGCTCAGATTAGGAACCAACACAGCAAGAGTGTTCTGATTCGATTATACATCGCCCCAGATGACAAGAACTCCACCAACTACATAATTAAGGTGACCCCTCTGACTGAATGTATGTGCATGCGTGTGTGTGTGCACAACCAAGACAGCTTCCAGGCTTCTGTAAACATAGATAGCATTAACTTCTTATCGTGTAGTTGGACTAGGCCTTGTAATAACTTATTCTGTATAAAGACCAAGCATGGTATATCATACACTGCATTTGAGGAACAATGGGAAAGTAATTCTGCTTTGAAAGTTGAGCCAGGCTTTGTACTAACTTATCATTCTGTCTCTGTAGTTGGGCCAGGCCTTGTATTTACGTATCATTCTGTAGTTGGGCCAGGCCTTGTATTTACGTATCATTCTGTAGTTGGGCCAGGCCTTGTACTAACTTATCATTCTGTCTCTGTAGTTGGGCCAGGCCTTGTATTTACGTATCATTCTGTAGTTGGGCCAGGCTTTGTACTAACTTATCATTCTGTCTCGGTAGTTGGACCAGGCCTTGTACTCACTTATCATTCTGTCTCTGTAGTTGGGCCAGGCCTTGTATTTACTTATCATTCTGTCTCGGTAGTTGGGCCAGGCCTTGTACTAACTTATCATTATGTCTCTGTAGTTGGGCCAGGCCTTGTATTTACGTATCATTCTGTAGTTGGGCCAGGCCTTGTACTAACTTATCATTCTGTCTCGGTAGTTGGACCAGGCATTGTAATAACTTATCAATCTGTAGTTGGACCAGGCCTTGTACTAACTTATCATTCTGTCTCTGTAGTTGGACCAGGCCTTGTATTTACTTATCATTCTGTAGTTGGGCCAGGCCTTGTATTTACTTATCATTTTGTAGTTGGGCCAGGCCTTGTATTTACTTAGCATTTTGTAGTTGGGCCAGGCCTTGTACTAACTTATCATTCTGTCTCTGTAGTTGGACCAGGCCTTGTACTAACTTATCATTATGTCTCTATAGTTGGACCAGGCATTGTAATAACTTAGCATTCTGTAGTTTGTCTTGTAATAAGTCTTGTAATAACATATTATGTTGTTGGACCAGACCTTATTTTTATTTTTATTTTACCTTTATTTAACTAGGCAAGTCAGTTAAGAACAAATTCTTATTTTTATAATAACTTATCATTCTGTACTTAGACCAGGCATTGCAATAAAATATTATTCTGTCTCTATAGTTTACCTTGTCATTACCTTGTAATGACTTATCATGCTGTCTCTGTAGTTGGACCAGGCTTTGAACTAACTTATCATTCTGTAGTTGGACCAGGCCTTATAATAACTGATCATTATTTATCTGTAGTTGGACCAGGCCTTATAATAACATAGCATTCTGTAGTTGGACCAGGCATTCTAATAACATAGCATTCTGTAGTTGGACCAGGCATTCTAATAACGTATCATTATTTAGCTGTAGTTGGACCAGGCCTTATAATAACATATCATTCTGTAGTTGGACCAGGCCTTATAATAACGTATCATTATTTATCTGTAGTTGGACCAGGCCTTATAATAACATAGCATTCTGTAGGTGGACCAGGCATTCTAATAACATAGCATTCTGTAGTTGGACCAGGCATTCTAATAACGTATCATTATTTAGCTGTAGTTGGACCAGGCCTTATAATAACATATCATTCTGTAGTTGGACCAGGCCTTGTAATAACATATCATTCTGTAGTTGGACCAGGCCTTGTAATAACATATCATTCTGTAGTTGGACCAGGCCTTATAATAACATATCATTCTGTAGTTGGACCAGGCCTTATAATAACATATCATTCTGTAGTTGGACCAGGCCTTGTAATAACATATCATTCTGTAGTTGGACCAGGCATTCTAATAACGTATCATTATTTATCTGTAGTTGGACCAGGCCTTATAATAACATATCATTCTGTAGTTGGACCAGGCCTTATAATAACGTATCATTATTTATCTGTAGTTGGACCAGGCCTTATAATAACATAGCATTCTGTAGTTGGACCAGGCATTCTAATAACATATCATTCTGTAGTTGGACCAGGCCTTATAATAACTGATCATTATTTATCTGTAGTTGGACCAGGCCTTATAATAACATAGCATTCTGTAGTTGGACCAGGCATTCTAATAACATAGCATTATTTATCTGTAGTTGGATCAGGCCTTATAATAACATAGCATTCTGTAGTTGGACCAGGCATTCTAATAACGTATCATTATTTATCTGTAGTTGGACCAGGCCTTATAATAACATATCATTCTGTAGTTGGACCAGGCCTTATAATAACTGATCATTATTTATCTGTAGTTGGACCAGGCCTTATAATAACATATCATTCTGTAGTTGGACCAGGCCTTATAATAACATAGCATTC
>NC_143036.1:1082500-1157500 GCF_057628025.1 Oncorhynchus mykiss
AACAGCAAGATGAGCTGTCCCTACCTACCTTCAACGCTATGCTCCAACCCTACACCCCAACCCCAACACTCCGTTCTGCCACCTCAGGTTTCTTGGCCCTCCCTCTTGGTTCATGCTCAGCCCACTCCAAGCTCTTCTCTGTCCTTGCACCCCAAATGGTGGAAACAGATTCCCCCTGAAACTAGGACAACAGAGTCCCTGTCCATCTTCCCCCTGAAGCTAGGACAGCAGAGTCAATCTTCCCCCTGACGCTAGGACAGCAGAGACCCTGTCCATCTTCCCCCTGATGCTAGGACAGCAGAGACCCTGTCCATCTTCCCCCTGAAGCTAGGACAGCAGAGTCCCTGTCCATCTCCCCCCCTGATGCTAGGACAGCAGAGTCCCTGTCCATCTTCCCCTTGATGCTAGGACAGCAGAGACCCTGTCTATCTTCCCCCTGAAACTAGGAAAGCAGAGTCCCTGTCCATCTTCCCCCTGAAGCTAGGACAGCAGAGACCCTGTCCATCTTCCCCCTGAAGCTAGGACAGCAGAGTCCCTGTCCATCTTTCTACTGAAGCTAGGACAGCAGAGTCCCTGTCCATCTTCCCCCCTGATGCTAGGACAGCAGAGTAAGGGGTAAGCTAGGACAGCAGAGTCCCTGTCCATCTTCCCCCCTGATGCTAGGACAGCAGAGTCCCTGTCCATCTTCCCCCTGATGCTAGGACAGCAGAGTCCCTGTCCATCTTTCCACTGAAGCTAGGACAGCAGAGTCCCTGTCCATCTTCCCCCTGAAGCTAGGACAGCAGAGTCCCTGTCCATCTTTCCACTGATGCTAGGACAGCAGAGTCCCTGTCCATCTTCCCCCTGAAGCTAGGACAGCAGAGTCCCTGTCCATCTTTCCACTGATGCTAGGACAGCAGAGTCCCTGTCCATCTTCCCCCTGAAGCTAGGACAGCAGAGTCCCTGTCCATATTCCCCCTGAAGCTAGGACAGCAGAGTCCCTGTCCATCTTCCCCCTGAAGCTAGGACAGCAGAGTCCCTGTCCATCTTCCCCCTGAAGCTAGGAAAGCAGAGTCCCTCTCCATCTTTCCACTGAAGCTAGGACAGCAGAGTAAGGGGTAAGCTAGGACAGCAGAGTCCCTGTCCATCTTCCCCCTGAAGCTAGGACAGCAGAGTCCCTGTCCATCTTCCCCCTGAAGCTAGGAAAGCAGAGTCCCTGTCCATCTTTCCACTGAAGCTAGGACAGCAGAGTAAGGGGTAAGCTAGGACAGCAGAGTCCCTGTCCATCTTCCCCCTGAAGCTAGGACAGCAGAGTCCCTGTCCATCTTCCCCCTGAAGCTAGGACAGCAGAGTAAGGGGTAAGCTAGGAAAGCAGAGTCCCTGTCCATCTTCCCCCTGAAGCTAGGACAGCAGAGTAAGGGGTAAGCTAGGAAAGCAGAGTCCCTGTCCATCTTCTCCCTGAAGCTAGGACAGCAGAGTCCCTGTCCATCTTCTGAAAACATCTGAAACCCTACCTCTTCAAAGAGTATCTTAATTAATCCTTCTCACCTCAACTGGAAAAAAACAAAACACACAACCAACACTGGAGCTTAACCCCCGTCCTCCCTCCAGCTCTGACTCCGCTGATAGCTATGTTATTGAGGAAATATTGACTTTCTATCTGTGATATGTGGTTGTCCCAACTAGCTTCAGATGAATGCACTGACTGTAATTGGCTCTGGATAAGAGCATCTGCTAAATGACTAACATGTAAATGTTTTTTTTAACCTTTATTGAACTAGGCAAGTCCGTTAAGAAGAAATTCTTATTTTCAACGACGGCCTAGGAACAGGTCTAGGAACAGTGAGTTAACTGGTCTAGGAACAGTGAGTTAACTGGTCTAGGAACAGTGGGTTAACTGGTCTAGGAACAGTGGGTTAACTGGTCTAGGAACAGTGGGTTAACTGGTCTAGGAACAGTGGGTTAACTGGTCTAGGAACAGTGGGTTAACTGGCCTAGGAACAGTGGGTTAACTGGTCTAGGAACAGTGGGTTAACTGGTCTAGGAACAGTGGGTTAACTGGTCTAGGAACAGTGGGTTAACTGGCCTAGGAACAGTGGGTTAACTGGTCTAGGAACAGTGGGTTAACTGGTCTAGGAACAGTGGGTTAACTGGTCTGGGAACAGTGGGTTAACTGGTCTAGGAACAGTGGGTTAACTTGTCTAGGAACAGTGGGTTAACTGGCCTAGGAACAGTGGGTTAACTGGTCTAGGAACAGTGGGTTAACTGGTCTAGGAACAGTGGGTTAACTGGTCTGGGAACAGTGGGTTAACTGGTCTAGGAACAGTGGGTTAACTTGTCTAGGAACAGTGGGTTAACTGGTCTAGGAACAGTGGGTTAACTGGTCTAGGAACAGTGGGTTAACTGGTCTAGGAACAGTGGGTAGAGGAACATCCGTAGAGTTCTACCCTACCTCACACAGGAAGAGGAACATCCGTAGAGTACGATCCTACCTCACACAGGAAGAGGAACATCCGTAGAGTTCTACCCTACCTCACACAGGAAGAGGAACATCCGTAGAGTATGACCCTACCTCACACAGGAAGAGGAACATCAGTAGAGTACAACCCTACCTAGGACAGCAGAGTCCCTGTCCATCTTCCCCCTGAAGCTAGGAAAGCAGAGTCCCTGTCCATCTTTCCACTGAAGCTAGGACAGCAGAGTAAGGGGTAAGCTAGGACAGCAGAGTCCCTGTCCATCTTCCCCCTGAAGCTAGGACAGCAGAGTCCCTGTCCATCTTCCCCCTGAAGCTAGGAAAGCAGAGTCCCTGTCCATCTTTCCACTGAAGCTAGGACAGCAGAGTAAGGGGTAAGCTAGGACAGCAGAGTCCCTGTCCATCTTCCCCCTGAAGCTAGGACAGCAGAGTCCCTGTCCATCTTCCCCCTGAAGCTAGGACAGCAGAGTAAGGGGTAAGCTAGGAAAGCAGAGTCCCTGTCCATCTTCCCCCTGAAGCTAGGACAGCAGAGTAAGGGGTAAGCTAGGAAAGCAGAGTCCCTGTCCATCTTCTCCCTGAAGCTAGGACAGCAGAGTCCCTGTCCATCTTCTGAAAACATCTGAAACCCTACCTCTTCAAAGAGTATCTTAATTAATCCTTCTCACCTCAACTGGAAAAAAACAAAACACACAACCAACACTGGAGCTTAACCCCCGTCCTCCCTCCAGCTCTGACTCCGCTGATAGCTATGTTATTGAGGAAATATTGACTTTCTATCTGTGATATGTGGTTGTCCCAACTAGCTTCAGATGAATGCACTGACTGTAATTGGCTCTGGATAAGAGCATCTGCTAAATGACTAACATGTAAATGTTTTTTTTAACCTTTATTGAACTAGGCAAGTCCGTTAAGAAGAAATTCTTATTTTCAACGACGGCCTAGGAACAGGTCTAGGAACAGTGAGTTAACTGGTCTAGGAACAGTGAGTTAACTGGTCTAGGAACAGTGGGTTAACTGGTCTAGGAACAGTGGGTTAACTGGTCTAGGAACAGTGGGTTAACTGGTCTAGGAACAGTGGGTTAACTGGTCTAGGAACAGTGGGTTAACTGGCCTAGGAACAGTGGGTTAACTGGTCTAGGAACAGTGGGTTAACTGGTCTAGGAACAGTGGGTTAACTGGTCTAGGAACAGTGGGTTAACTGGCCTAGGAACAGTGGGTTAACTGGTCTAGGAACAGTGGGTTAACTGGTCTAGGAACAGTGGGTTAACTGGTCTGGGAACAGTGGGTTAACTGGTCTAGGAACAGTGGGTTAACTTGTCTAGGAACAGTGGGTTAACTGGTCTAGGAACAGTGGGTTAACTGGTCTAGGAACAGTGGGTTAACTGGTCTAGGAACAGTGGGTAGAGGAACATCCGTAGAGTTCTACCCTACCTCACACAGGAAGAGGAACATCCGTAGAGTACGATCCTACCTCACACAGGAAGAGGAACATCCGTAGAGTTCTACCCTACCTCACACAGGAAGAGGAACATCCGTAGAGTATGACCCTACCTCACACAGGAAGAGGAACATCAGTAGAGTACAACCCTACCTCACACAGGAAGAGGTACAGGTCCTAATCCAGGCATTTGTCATCTCTGGACCACTGCAACTCGCTGCAACTCGCTGTTGTCAGGGCCCCCCGCTTGTGTCATCAAACCCCTGCAACTAAAGTGGTTTCTTGTCAAACAACATTTTCAATCACATCCTTATCTGGAGGACATGTGGATAAACAGGTTTATGTAAAGCCCTGCATGTTTATTTCTAAAGTCTCATGGAACGTAGGCCTACATTGAACACCACACATTGTCTGCTACTGTAGTCTGAATGATAGAACAGCTATTTCCATGTTAAAATGTTATGAGATGCATTTTCTCCATAGTTTTTTATGGTAGACCACTCTGTTAGACCTACATTGTGATCAAATAGCCACAGTAGCCTAGTTGATGGTAGACCACTCTGTTAGACCTACATTCTGATCAAATAGCCACAGTAGCCTAGTTGATGGTAGACCACTCTGTTAGACCTACATTCTGATCAAATAGCCACAGTAGCCTAGTTGATGGTAGACCACTCTGTTAGACCTACATTCTGATCAAATAGCCACAGTAGCCTAGTTGATGGTAGACCACTCTGTTAGACCTACATTGTGATCAAATAGCCACAGTAGCCTAGTTGATGGTAGACCACTCTGTTAGACCTACATTCTGATCAAATAGCCACAGTAGCCTAGTTGATGGTAGACCACTCTGTTAGACCTACATTGTGATCAAATAGCCACAGTAGCCTAGTTGATGGTAGACCACTCTGTTAGACCTACATTGTGATCAAATAGCCACAGTAGCCTAGTTGATGGTAGACCACTCTGTTAGACCTACATTCTGATCAAATAGCCACAGTAGCCTAGTTGATGGTAGACCACTCTGTTAGACCTACACTGTGATCAAATAGCCACAGTAGCCTAGTTGATGGTAGACCACTCTGTTAGACCTACATTCTGATCAAATAGCCACAGTAGCCTAGTTGATGGTAGACCACTCTGTTAGACCTACATTGTGATCAAATAGCCACAGTAGCCTAGTTGATGGTAGACCACTCTGTTAGACCTACATTCTGATCAAATAGCCACAGTAGCCTAGTTGATGGTAGACCACTCTGTTAGACCTACATTCTGATCAAATAGCCCCAGTAGCCTAGTTGATGGTAGACCACTCTGTTAGACCTACATTGTGATCAAATAGCCCCAGTAGCCTAGTTGATGGTAGACCACTCTGTTAGACCTACATTGTGATCAAATAGCCCCAGTAGCCTAGTTGATGGTAGACCACTCTGTTAGACCTACATTCTGATCAAATAGCCACAGTAGCCTAGTTGATGGTAGACCACTCTGTTAGACCTACATTGTGATCAAATAGCCACAGTAGCCTAGTTGATGGTAGACCACTCTGTTAGACCTACATTCTGATCAAATAGCCACAGTAGCCTAGTTGATGGTAGACCA
Organism: Oncorhynchus mykiss; assembly: GCF_057628025.1. Lineage (NCBI taxonomy): Eukaryota > Metazoa > Chordata > Actinopteri > Salmoniformes > Salmonidae > Oncorhynchus > Oncorhynchus mykiss. The sequence continues at coordinate 1,087,993 of NC_143036.1, forward strand.
CTCTGTTAGACCTACATTCTGATCAAATAGCCCCAGTAGCCTAGTTGATGGTAGACCACTCTGTTAGACCTACATTCTGATCAAATAGCCACAGTAGCCTAGTTGATGGTAGACCACTCTGTTAGACCTACATTGTGATCAAATAGCCACAGTAGCCTAGTTGATGGTAGACCACTCTGTTAGACCTACATTCTGATCAAATAGCCCCAGTAGCCTAGTTGATGGTAGACCACTCTGTTAGACCTACATTGTGATCAAATAGCCCCAGTAGCCTAGTTGATGGTAGACCACTCTGTTAGACCTACATTCTGATCAAATAGCCACAGTAGCCTAGTTGATGGTAGACCACTCTGTTAGACCTACATTCTGATCAAATAGCCACAGTAGCCTAGTTGATGGTAGACCACTCTGTTAGACCTACATTCTGATCAAATAGCCCCAGTAGCCTAGTTGATGGTAGACCACTCTGTTAGACCTACATTCTGATCAAATAGCCCCAGTAGCCTAGTTGATGGTAGACCACTCTGTTAGACCTACATTGTGATCAAATAGCCCCAGTAGCCTAGTTGATGGTAGACCACTCTGTTAGACCTACATTGTGATCAAATAGCCCCAGTAGCCTAGTTGATGGTAGACCACTCTGTTAGACCTACATTCTGATCAAATAGCCACAGTAGCCTAGTTGATGGTAGACCACTCTGTTAGACCTACATTCTGATCAAATAGCCCCAGTAGCCTAGTTGATGGTAGACCACTCTGTTAGACCTACATTGTGATCAAATAGCCCCAGTAGCCTAGTTGATGGTAGACCACTCTGTTAGACCTACATTGTGATCAAATAGCCACAGTAGCCTAGTTGATGGTAGACCACTCTGTTAGACCTACATTCTGATCAAATAGCCCCAGTAGCCTAGTTGATGGTAGACCACTCTGTTAGACCTACATTGTGATCAAATAGCCACAGTAGCCTAGTTGATGGTAGACCACTCTGTTAGACCTACATTCTGATCAAATAGCCCCAGTAGCCTAGTTGATGGTAGACCACTCTGTTAGACCTACATTCTGATCAAATAGCCACAGTAGCCTAGTTGATGGTAGACCACTCTGTTAGACCTACATTCTGATCAAATAGCCACAGTAGCCTAGTTGATGGTAGACCACTCTGTTAGACCTACATTGTGATCAAATAGCCACAGTAGCCTAGTTGATGGTAGACCACTCTGTTAGACCTACATTCTGATCAAATAGCCACAGTAGCCTAGTTGATGGTAGACCACTCTGTTAGACCTACATTGTGATCAAATAGCCCCAGTAGCCTAGTTGATGGTAGACCACTCTGTTAGACCTACATTCTGATCAAATAGCCACAGTAGCCTAGTTGATGGTAGACCACTCTGTTAGACCTACATTCTGATCAAATAGCCACAGTAGCCTAGTTGATGGTAGACCACTCTGTTAGACCTACACTGTGATCAAATAGCCCCAGTAGCCTAGTTGATGGTAGACCACTCTGTTAGACCTACATTGTGATCAAATAGCCCCAGTAGCCTAGTTGATGGTAGACCACTCTGTTAGACCTACATTCTGATCAAATAGCCCCAGTAGCCTAGTTGATGGTAGACCACTCTGTTAGACCTACACTGTGATCAAATAGCCCCAGTAGCCTAGTTGATGGTAGACCACTCTGTTAGACCTACATTCTGATCAAATAGCCACAGTAGCCTAGTTGATGGTAGACCACTCTGTTAGACCTACATTGTGATCAAATAGCCCCAGTAGCCTAGTTGATGGTAGACCACTCTGTTAGACCTACATTCTGATCAAATAGCCCCAGTAGCCTAGTTGATGGTAGACCACTCTGTTAGACCTACATTGTGATCAAATAGCCCCAGTAGCCTAGTTGATGGTAGACCACTCTGTTAGACCTACATTCTGATCAAATAGCCCCAGTAGCCTAGTTGATGGTAGACCACTCTGTTAGACCTACATTGTGATCAAATAGCCCCAGTAGCCTAGTTGATGGTAGACCACTCTGTTAGACCTACATTCTGATCAAATAGCCCCAGTAGCCTAGTTGATGGTAGACCACTCTGTTAGACCTACATTCTGATCAAATAGCCCCAGTAGCCTAGTTGATGGTAGACCACTCAGTTAGACCTACATTGTGATCAAATAGCCCCAGTAGCCTAGTTGATGGTAGACCACTCTGTTAGACCTACATTCTGATCAAATAGCCACAGTAGCCTAGTTGATGGTAGACCACTCTGTTAGACCTACATTCTGATCAAATAGCCACAGTAGCCTAGTTGATGGTAGACCACTCTGTTAGACCTACATTCTGATCAAATAGCCCCAGTAGCCTAGTTGATGGTAGACCACTCTGTTAGACCTACATTCTGATCAAATAGCCACAGTAGCCTAGTTGATGGTAGACCACTCTGTTAGACCTACATTCTGATCAAATAGCCCCAGTAGCCTAGTTGATGGTAGACCACTCTGTTAGACCTACATTGTGATCAAATAGCCCCAGTAGCCTAGTTGATGGTAGACCACTCTGTTAGACCTACATTCTGATCAAATAGCCCCAGTAGCCTAGTTGATGGTAGACCACTCTGTTAGACCTACATTGTGATCAAATAGCCACAGTAGCCTAGTTGATGGTAGACCACTCTGTTAGACCTACATTCTGATCAAATAGCCCCAGTAGCCTAGTTGATGGTAGACCACTCTGTTAGACCTACATTGTGATCAAATAGCCCCAGTAGCCTAGTTGATGGTAGACCACTCTGTTAGACCTACATTCTGATCAAATAGCCACAGTAGCCTAGTTGATGGTAGACCACTCTGTTATACCTACATTCTGATCAAATAGCCACAGTAGCCTAGTTGATGGTAGACCACTCTGTTAGACCTACATTCTGATCAAATAGCCCCAGTAGCTTAGTTGATGGTAGACCACTCTGTTAGACCTACATTGTGATCAAATAGCCCCAGTAGCCTAGTTGATGGTAGACCACTCTGTTAGACCTACATTCTGATCAAATAGCCACAGTAGCCTAGTTGATGGTAGACCACTCTGTTAGACCTACATTGTGATCAAATAGCCCCAGTAGCCTAGTTGATGGTAGACCACTCTGTTAGACCTACATTGTGATCAAATAGCCACAGTAGCCTAGTTGATGGTAGACCACTCTGTTAGACCTACATTCTGATCAAATAGCCCCAGTAGCCTAGTTGATGGTAGACCACTCTGTTAGACCTACATTGTGATCAAATAGCCACAGTAGCCTAGTTGATGGTAGACCACTCTGTTAGACCTACATTCTGATCAAATAGCCACAGTAGCCTAGTTGATGGTAGACCACTCTGTTAGACCTACATTCTGATCAAATAGCCCCAGTAGCCTAGTTGATGGTAGACCACTCTGTTAGACCTACATTGTGATCAAATAGCCCCAGTAGCCTAGTTGATGGTAGACCACTCTGTTAGACCTACATTCTGATCAAATAGCCACAGTAGCCTAGTTGATGGTAGACCACTCTGTTAGACCTACATTGTGATCAAATAGCCCCAGTAGCCTAGTTGATGGTAGACCACTCTGTTAGACCTACATTGTGATCAAATAGCCCCAGTAGCCTAGTTGATGGTAGACCACTCTGTTAGACCTACATTCTGATCAAATAGCCCCAGTAGCCTAGTTGATGGTAGACCACTCTGTTAGACCTACATTCTGATCAAATAGCCCCAGTAGCCTAGTTGATGGTAGACCACTCTGTTAGACCTACATTGTGATCAAATAGCCACAGTAGCCTAGTTGATGGTAGACCACTCTGTTAGACCTACATTCTGATCAAATAGCCCCAGTAGCCTAGTTGATGGTAGACCACTCTGTTAGACCTACATTCTGATCAAATAGCCACAGTAGCCTAGTTGATGGTAGACCACTCTGTTAGACCTACATTCTGATCAAATAGCCACAGTAGCCTAGTTGATGGTAGACCACTCTGTTAGACCTACATTGTGATCAAATAGCCCCAGTAGCCTAGTTGATGGTAGACCACTCTGTTAGACCTACATTCTGATCAAATAGCCCCAGTAGCCTAGTTGATGGTAGACCACTCTGTTAGACCTACATTCTGATCAAATAGCCACAGTAGCCTAGTTGATGGTAGACCACTCTGTTAGACCTACATTCTGATCAAATAGCCCCAGTAGCCTAGTTGATGGTAGACCACTCTTTTAGACCTACATTGTGATCAAATAGCCCCAGTAGCCTAGTTGATGGTAGACCACTCTGTTAGACCTACATTGTGATCAAATAGCCACAGTAGCCTAGTTGATGGTAGACCACTCTGTTAGACCTACATTCTGATCAAATAGCCCCAGTAGCCTAGTTGATGGTAGACCACTCTGTTAGACCTACATTCTGATCAAATAGCCCCAGTAGCCTAGTTGATGGTAGACCACTCTGTTAGACCTACATTGTGATCAAATAGCCCCAGTAGCCTAGTTGATGGTAGACCACTCTGTTAGACCTACATTGTGATCAAATAGCCCCAGTAGCCTAGTTGATGGTAGACCACTCTGTTAGACCTACATTGTGATCAAATAGCCCCAGTAGCCTAGTTGATGGTAGACCACTCTGTTAGACCTACATTCTGATCAAATAGCCCCAGTAGCCTAGTTGATGGTAGACCACTCTGTTAGACCTACATTCTGATCAAATAGCCCCAGTAGCCTAGTTGATGGTAGACCACTCTGTTAGACCTACATTGTGATCAAATAGCCACAGTAGCCTAGTTGATGGTAGACCACTCTGTTAGACCTACATTGTGATCAAATAGCCCCAGTAGCCTAGTTGATGGTAGACCACTCTGTTAGACCTACATTCTGATCAAATAGCCCCAGTAGCCTAGTTGATGGTAGACCACTCTGTTAGACCTACATTCTGATCAAATAGCCCCAGTAGCCTAGTTGATGGTAGACCACTCTGTTAGACCTACATTGTGATCAAATAGCCACAGTAGCCTAGTTGATGGTAGACCACTCTGTTAGACCTACATTCTGATCAAATAGCCACAGTAGCCTAGTTGATGGTAGACCACTCTGTTAGACCTACATTCTGATCAAATAGCCCCAGTAGCCTAGTTGATGGTAGACCACTCTGTTAGACCTACATTGTGATCAAATAGCCACAGTAGCCTAGTTGATGGTAGACCACTCTGTTAGACCTACATTCTGATCAAATAGCCCCAGTAGCCTAGTTGATGGTAGACCACTCTGTTAGACCTACATTGTGATCAAATAGCCCCAGTAGCCTAGTTGATGGTAGACCACTCTGTTAGACCTACATTCTGATCAAATAGCCACAGTAGCCTAGTTGATGGCTGTCTGAAACTATAGTTTAAAGTGTGTACAGCCTCAGCCTTCACAATAAAAGCGCACTGGAAGTCGCACAGAATTTTCACAACCTTCAAGTTTGCGCTCAGCAGACCGGAAATTTGCTCAGTGCCGAAAAAAATGAGAGGGAACATTGGTGATGAGTACAATTTGTTTTCTTTATCTGCTGTGGTCTAGTACTGTGTTTTGCTAGCTAGGACCATCTACTTTAAGTGTTGCCTGTTCCCCCAATGTCCTACTTAGTGTGTGAACTGCTGACTGATCATAATTTGCAGTTAGTTGTTGACACATCACCCAGGATTAAAGAGCAGGGCAATTTGTTATTATTGTTGTGTTGGTAATCAGGATCAAGGGGCAGGGCAATGTGTTACTGTTGTTGTGTTGGTAATCAGAGGCTGTATTGGAGGGGAAGTGGTTTCACCTCTCCTAGGCAATCAGTAATTAGTACAGGGAGGTGTGCTCTCCACCTCTGCTAGACAATTAGGAATTATTTTTAGTACTTCAGTCTCCCCTGGTTTCTCAGCGGTGGTCGTGTCAGCAAAACTAAGACCGTCTTCGAGGAAGGGTCCACACCACTCTCTCACTTGAGTATCTTACCTAGTTATTTTCTGATTATCTCATTTTGCTCTTTTGTAGCTTTGTCAACTCTGTGTGTTTTCTAAACCTGTTCACTCTTCTCCCTGTAAGCTTTACAGATGCTCCCCACCCCTTGGCTGCAACTCTTCTAATTTAGACCTGGTGCACAACCCTTTTGGGAACTGCCCTTCAGACCTTTGACTTTTTGGCCCTGATGGAGACATGGATCACCCCAGAGAACACTGCTACTTCAGCTGCTCTCTCTTCACCTCACTATGTTTCTCTCATAGTCTGAGAGCATCTGGTTGTCACGGTGATGGCACAGGGCTACTCATTTCTCCTAAGTGGAGATGACCTCTTTTCTGGCTGTGACATGCTGTCACTGTCACTTGTCCACTCAAACTTAACATTATTGTCATCTATCTCCCACCAGGTGCCCTTGGAGAGTTCCACAATGACCTTGACACCTTGGAGAGGTGACGATGGCTCACCGCTCTTAGTACTCTGTGACTTCAACCGCTCTTAGTACTCTGTGACTTCAACCGCTCTTAGTACTCGGTGACTTCAACCGCTCTTAGTACTCGGTGACTTCAACCGCTCTTAGTACTCGGTGACTTCAACCTCCCGATGTCTGCCTTTGCTAAATTTCTTTGCAACTGTCTTTTCCCCTCCTTTCCTCTTGACCTCACCCTTTCCCAGAAGCCTCCAACTCACAAGGACTTCCTCTTTACTAGAGGTCTACTAATCTAACTGCAACCTCCCCCCCCCCAGGCTCCTGAGTGGTGCAGCGGTCTAAGTACTGCATCTCAGTGCAAGAAGTGTCACAACAGTCCCTGGTTCGAATCCAGGCTGTATCACATCCAGCTGTGATTGGGATTCCAATAGGGCGGCGCACGTTTGGCCACAGTAGGCAGTCATAGTAAATAAGAATTTGTTCTTAACTGACTTGCCTACTTAAATAACTACTTTGTTTCCTTTTCTCCAACCCTTAGCCCCTAACCAGATGCTCGAGCGACGTCGCAATCTTTGCTCGCTCTCCCACTACTCTATCCTCTTCTATCCTATGATCTCTGCCTTCTGATAAATTCTTCTCCCTCCTGTCTCCTGATTTTTGCCTCTTTGACTCAACTCCTTTCCTCCTGGCCAGCTCGGCCCTCCCCTCCTGCTCCGTGGCTGAGTGAGGTTGATGACATCCGCTCCTCATTCACTTAGCCTATTGGGACCAGTGGACTCTACACCACCTCTTTCTCCCCTCTCTCCAGATGAAATCCTGCAACTAGTGAGGTCTGGCCATACAACAACCTGCCAGCTCGACCCCATCCCCTCCTCTGTTCTCCAGACCATCTCTGGAGGCCTTCTCCCTTTTCTCCCATCAACTCTTCCCTGGCTGCGTCAACTCATCTGACGTCAAACTATAGACCTGTGTCCCTCTTCTTTCTCCTCTGTTCTCATCCTCCTAGATCTATCCGCTGCCTTCGACACCGTGGACCATTAGATCCTCCTCTCCACCCTCTCAGGGCTGGGAGTCTCAGGCTCTATCAGATCCTCCTCTCCAGCCTCTCAGGGCTGGGCGTCTCAGACTCCATCAGATCCTCCTCTCCACCCTCTCAGGGCTGGGTGTCTCAGGCTCTATTAGATCCTTCTCTCCACCCTCTCAGGGATGGGCACAGTGTTGCCCTCCCAGAGTACAAAGAACCTTGTTGTGACCCTGGACAACACCCTGTTCTCTGCAAACATCAAAGCAGTGACCCACTCCTGCAGGTTCAGGCTCTACAACATCTGTAGAGTACGACCCTACCTCACACAGGAAGCGGTACAGGTCCTAATCCAGGCACTCGTCATGTCCCGTCTGGACTACTGCCATCAAACCCCTGCAACTAATCCAGAACGCTGCAGCCCTCCTGGCTTTCAACCTTCCCAAGTTCTCTAACGTCACCCCGCTCTTCCGCACACCAAGAGGAACTGTCCCTCCCTACCTTCAGGCTATGCTCAAACCCAACACCCGAACACTCAGTTCTGCCACCTCTGGTCTCTTGGCCCCCTACGGGAGGGCAGGTCCTGCTCGGCCCAGTCCAAACTCTTCTCGGTTCTCGCACCCCTGCAGTTAGGACATCAGAGTCCCTGCCCATCTTCTGAAAGCATCATAATTAATCCCTCACCTCGACCTCACCTTAACCCCCCCCCCGGTATGTTCTGGACTGGGAGACCGTGAAGAGAGCTCTGGTGGCTTGTCTTGTGGGGTATGCATGTGTGTCTGAGCTGTGTGCTAGTAGTTTAAACAGACCTCTGGTGGCTTGTCTTGTGGGGTATGTATGGGTGTCTGAGCTGTGTGCTAGTAGTTTAAACAGACAGCTTCATGCATTCAACATGTCAATACTTCTCAAAAATACAAGTAGTGATGAAGTCAATCTCTAATAAGGTGAACAGTTGCAGTCTAACAAGATGCTCCCACAATCTCTGATAATGTGAAAAGTTGCAGTCTAACAAGATGCGCCCACAATCTTTCTATTATACATTTTTCTCAGCCAATCATCAGTCAATTGTTTTAAGTGTCACACATGTTGAATGTCCTTCCCTATAACTGTGCTGAAAATCTATTAATTTGATTTAAAAAACAAACAAATTGTTTACTAATTGTTGGTAACAGTGAATAGTCTGCTGTTTGAGTCAGCATCAAGGGTGCTTTGATATTCTTGGGAATTACTTTTGATTCCCTCCAAATAGGAGTGGCAATATAGTCTGCTATCTTCCAAGCTGTCAGACCCCGGTGTCATGTCATTTCTGATAGACCTCTTCCACACTCACTTTATAATGGTTGTCTTTCATAATCCGGTCAGTTATGCATGGATGTGTTGGTTCAGAATTGGTTGTTGGCATTTGCTTGCTTGTCTTGCCAATGAAAAAGTCATTTTGTGACGAATGAGCCATCTGATTCAATGAATGATGGAGCTGCTTTGTTTGCCCAAGGTTTCATTGGCGGTGCTTTTTACTATCATTCTCTTTGTAATTTATCTTTTGTTTCATAGTGTTTCTTCTTTTTGCTTAGTCACATGATTTCTCAATTTGCAGTATGTATGACGATCAGCTGTGTAGCCTTATTTGCCATTCCTTTTGCCTCATCCCTCTCAAACATGTTTCAATTCCTCATTAATCCACGGGGATTAAAAAAAAAAAATCACGGTCATTTTCTTAATGGGTTTATGCTTATTAGTAACTTCAAGAAGCAATTTCATAAATGTGTCAAGTATGGTGTCTGGTTGCTCCTCATTACAGACCAGCAAATATTCTTTACATCTTCAACTTAGGAATCACTACAACACCTCTTATACGCTTGCTGTTTGGGGTTTTAGGCCGGGTTTCTGTATAAGCACTTTGTGACATCTGCTTATGTAAAAAGGGCTTTATAAAAATATATATTTGATACATTAGGCCCAGCCTTTAGAACTTTGGTTTTCTAGATATGATGGGTATGATATTATAATCACTACATCCTATGGATCTGGATACTACTTGTCTTGCCCGACTCATGCCTCTCCCTTGAGATGAATGAGCTAGCCAAGGTTACCCCAGCTTCAGGCCTATTACCTACGGATGTTGCCGTTCCAGCCCGGTCCCAATTCTAGTGACCTGCTGGTACCAACCGCACCACTGGTTTTACACTCTGCAGCCGACAGCTGGGGTGGGAGAAACCTTTATTAAAAAACCACTCAGCAAGATGTCTAGCTCGGGGGTAGGGCGACCCATAGTTCATCAGGCTCTAGACTGTTTCCCCTCGGCAACGGTTATCATTAAATAAATATTAGTTTGACACCTACGGGTACCCATCACCCACCCTTCATCTGTGGACCTGGAGTTACTCAACGTAATGGGACCTAGTGTCCTACAAAAACAAGAAGGTATCGTTACCGTGTCAGCCTTAGCGTAACATCCAAAAAACATTCCTACGTTTCCCATTGGTAGAAAGACAGAGGAACCCTCTAGTTCGGTCAGCCTGACTGGTTAGGGTCAACAAGATTGTTCTGGGGGAAATCCACTTTCTTTTTGTTATTCAAGCAAAGCCCTTTACACTTTACTGTCTCTCCTAGAGGAAATGTGTTCGTCCTAAAGAAGAATACGAAAGAAGAAGAATACGAAAGATATGTCCCTCTAAAGAGCCTCTGATGTCTCAGAAGAATTCAGAAGACTTCAACACCAATGTTCCAAAAGTTGAATGAAAAAACAAGAAATAATAACAAAAAGCTCCTCTAAGCAAAACGACCATTCTAACCGTTAAACAATTACTTATATACTGTCAATGAATCAATCAATCAAATGTATTTATAAAGGCCTTTTTCCATCAGCTGATATCTCAAAGTGCTGTACAGAAAACCCAGCCTAAAACCCCAAACAGCAAGCAATGCAGGTGTAGAAGCACGGTGGCTAGGAAAAAACTCCCTAGAAAGGCCAGAACCTAGGAAGAAACCTAGAGAGGAACCAGGCTCTGAGGGGTGGGCCAGTCCTCTTCTGGCTGTGCCGGGTGGATATTATAACAGAACATGGCCAAGATGTTCAAACGTTCATAGATGACCAGCAGGGTCAGATAATAATAATCACAGTGGTTGCAGAGGGTGCAACAGGTCAGCACCTCAGGAGTAAATGTCAGTTGGCTTTTCATAGTCGATCATTCAGAGTTAGAGACAGCAGGTGCGGTAGAGAGAGTTGAAAACAGCAGGTCTGGGACAGGTAGCATGCCCGGTGAACAGGTCAGGGTTCCATAGCCGCAGGCAGAACAGTTGAAACTGGAGCAGCAGCACGACCATGTGGACTGGGGACAACAAGGAGTCATCATGCCAGGTAGTCCTAAGACTTGGTCCCAGGGCTCAGGTACTCCGGGAGGGAGAGGGAGAGAATTAGAGTGAGCATACTTCATTTCACACAAGACACCGGATAAGACAGGAGAAATACTCCAGACATAACAAACTGACCCTAGACCCCTGTCATATTCCCCTACACAACTCCTCCCTCAAAACCGGTTACATCTGGTCCATACTGGACACCCCCTCCCCAAACCCCCAGTCCTTGTTGCTGACGTTATCTTCCAGAAGGACGTCAAAGAAGGAGGTTGGTAGAAGTTAATGTTTAATCACACTTCTCTCTGCCTCTGTTCTGGTAATTCCCCTGGCTCCACCTTTGACTCTGCTGATGCTGGTGTCGAAGGCGAAGGTCCTGTTTTACTTTCACAACGACTTCCTGCCTTTATGGCTTCCTGCTCCCTCTGATCCAGAATCAGCTGTATAGACCTCCGAATACAACAGGTGTAGGTAGACCTTACAGTGAAATGCTTACTTTCAAGCCCTTAAACAACAATGCAGTTAAATGAAAATACCAACAAAAAAAAAGTAAGCGATAAGAATAACAACTTATTGAAGAGCAGCATTAAATAACAATAGCGGGGAGAAATGCAAATAGTCTGGGTAGCCGTTTGATTAGCTGTTCAGGAGTCTTATGGCTTGGGGGTAGAAGCTGTTCTGGAGCCTCTTGGACCTAGACTTTCTTGCTGTGCGGTAGCAGAGAGAACAGTCTATGACTAGGGTGGCTGGTGTCTTTGACAATTTTTAGGGCCTTCCTCTGACACCGCCTGGTATAGAGGTCCTGGATGGCAGGAAGCTTGGCCCCGGTGATGTACTGGGCTGTACGCACTACCCTCTGTAGTGCCTTGCGGTCGGAGGCCGAGCAATTGCCATACCAGGCGGTGATGCAACCTGTCAGGGTACTCTCGATGTTGCAGCTGTAGAACCTTTTGAGGAGCTGAGGACCAATGGCAAATCTTTTCAGTTTCCTGAGGGGGAATAGGTTTTGTCGTGCCCTCTTCATGACTGTCTTGGTGTGCTCAGCAGGAGTGAGGGTTACATCCAAACCTCGGGTCACCACATTCTTTAGGGCAGATTTCTTTAGCATTAGTAAAGATGTGATCAATATGTGGATGATGTCGTTATTGTGTTGTTTGTAACTACCCTGGTAGGTTGACTGATAACCTGAACCAGGTTGCAGGAACTGGTTACAGTTGGAAGATTTTTCGTTGAGTTGGCAGCTTGATGAAAGCCAGTCAATATTTAAATCACCCAGAAAATATACTTCTCTGTTGATATCACAAACATTATCAAGCATTTCACACATATTATCCAGATACTGACTGTTAGCACTAGCTAGCTGTCTTTTGTGATATGTGGTTGTGTTGACTTGTATTTCCGTCAGCTTCAACTGTCTAATTCTAGTGCTTGTTTTTCTTTGTTGTGCTAGTCCATAATGTGTGTTCTCCCTCCTTCCTAGGAGAGAAGCCGTATATCTGTGAGATCTGTGGGAAGAGTTTCACCAGTCGTCCCAACATGAAGCGTCACCGCCGGACCCATACGGGGGAGAAGCCGTACCCTTGCGAGGTGTGTGGTCAGAGGTTCCGTTTCTCCAACATGCTCAAAGCGCACAAGGAGAAGTGCATCCGGGTCAGCAACCCCATGGTAACTGACAACAACGACTCGCTGGGTGTCGACCCCCCCTCCCCAACTGTTTCTGCGGACCCTGCTGCGATTGGTCAGGTGGTTTTAGGGGCGGTGCTCCCGGGGGCAATGCACCACCATGCCACGCCCCTCTCCCTCCCCCTGATCCACTCCCTGGGGGGGCTGCCCCACACCCCCGCCCCCCACCTTCCCCTTTTCCACCCTTCTTCTCTGTCAGGATGGGCTCCAACATCTAGCTAACGCACTCCGCTCTGCTAACAGACCAGACCGCTAGCATCCATCTACTCTACAACACTCAGCTAAAAGACTGCTAGCATCCATCTACTCCACAATGCTCTGCTAACAGACTGCTAGCATCCATCTACTCTACAACGCTCTGCTAACAGACTGCTAGCATCCATCTACTCCACAACACTCTGCTAACAGACTGCTGGCATCCATCTACTCTACAACACTCTGCTAACAGACCGCTAGCATCCATCTACTCTACAACACTCTGCTAACAGACCGCTAGCATCCATCTACTCTACAACACTCTGCTAACAGACTGCTAGCATCCATCTACTCTACAACACTCTGCTTACAGACTGCTAGCATCCATCTACTCTACAACACTCTGCTTACAGACTGCTAGCATCCAGTCAGCCAACCCCCCCGCCCCCCCTCCCTGGACCCCCTGAAGTACTCAGACTATCTATGAGAGGAGGGGGATTTACAGGAGCAGAGCGAGACATGGATGGAAGTAGGATTCCTTCATATAACCACATCTCAGCCTGAAGACCAAGGCAGCTTAACTCGTCTCTGGTCTCTGTGTGGATTCTGCAGTCTGAAGAACAAGGCATCTTTACTCGGCTCTGGTCTCTGTGTGGATTCTGCAGTCTGAAGAACAAGGCATCTTTACTCGGCCCTGGTCTCTGTGTGGATTCTGTGGTCTGAAGAACAAGGCATCTTTACTCGGCCCTGGTCTCTGTGTGGATTCTGCAGTCTGAAGAACAAGGCATCTTTACTCGGCCCTGGTCTCTGTGTGGATTCTGCAGTCTGAAGAGGTGAAGGATCATACAGAAGCTTCTTGTAACATAAACAGTATAAATGCATACACCTACCATGTGGAAATGTTTTTACCGTGTGGAATAGTTCACCTCTGCCCTAGCCGTTGAGAGTTCAGAGGGACATGTAAAATGACAACATACATTACATCTGTCGTTTCATTGTTTTCATTCTGCTTACCACAAAGCCACACCCTTTAATAAGACCATGCTTGTAGCACAATGTAACATTGGTCAGATTAACACCTCCTCAGACAAACTAGTTACTGGTGAGATTAATGACCCCTTCTCATATTAACTAGCTATTTACTGGGTTGATTCTGGGGCCTAAACTCCTCCCCTAGTTGGTCTGTGTGGAAGGAGTTCTCTACATAAGGTTATATGTGGAATGATTTCTGTCTGACAGAAGGTTCTAGGTGTTCTGTGTGGAATTAGTTCTCTACAAAAGGTTCTAGGTGTTCTGTGTACAGTGAGTTCTCTCTGAAAGTTTACCTCTCTGTCCTAAAAGAGGTATATGGTGCCAGACGTCTCATGCAGAGCCCTGTCTCTCTCTTCTCCTGATCCTCATCCTCCTCTCCCCTACCCTTTTCTCTCCTCCCCTCCTCTATCGTCATCCTCCTCTCTCCCCCCATCTTCAGACGTCTCCTGCAGAGCCCTGTCTCTCTCTTCTCCTGATCCTCATCCTGCTCTCCCCTACCCTTCTCTCTCCTCCCCTCCTCTCTTCTCATCCTCCTCTCCCCTCTCTCTTTCCCTCCTCTTCAGACGTCTCCAGCAGTGCCCTGTCTCTCTCCTGTCCTCACCAGACATTGCCTACAGAGCCCTCTCTCCTCCCTTCTCATTCTCCTCTCCCCTCTCTCTTTCCCTCCTCTTCAGACGTCTCCAGCAGTGCCCTGTCTCTCTCCTGTCCTCACCAGACATTGCCTACAGAGCCCTCTCTCCTCCCTTCTCATCCTCCTCTCCCCTCTCTCTTTCCCTCCTCTTCAGACATCTCCAGCAGTGCCCTGTCTCTCCTCTCCTCACCCTCTATCCTCCTCTCCCTGTTCTCACAGTGAGGAGTCCATTCCTCACAGTGAATAGACTCTATTAGCCAAGCCATCAGAACAGAACAGACCAACAGGATAGAACCATCATTCTCTTAGCCACCTGAAGATGAAGCAAACTGTTCTTCTGATCTGTCTCTTAAAACACGTATCTGGCATCGCAATAACCAACTCCCGTGAGCTCACTTGCTAGTGAGATTATTATAAAGCCTCTAAAATCAATCCTGCATCTTATTTTGAACCTTAGTGTTATTTAAGATGTACTCTTTTTGTGTGTTAAATGTTAAAATTGTGACAGTTTGTGTAATTTGTGTGTGGCAACATTATGCCATTATGTAAGGTGTTTTAGAAGGTTATGACTAGATAGTCACGTTGGAAAGGTTATGACTAGATAGTCACGTTGGAAAGGTTATGACTAGATAGTCACGTTGGAAAGGTTATGACTAGATAGTCACGTTGGAAAGGTTATGACTAGATAATCACGTTGGAAAGGTTATGACTAGATAGTCACGTTGGAAAGGTTATGACTAGATAGTCACGTTGGAAAGGTTATGACTAGACAGTCAATTTTGCAGTGCACAGGAGAATGCAGTAAATTGAGTGTGTGTGTAACTACCCGAGATGGATGAGTAAAGGTTGTGTAAAACAGTGAATCTGACCCTGAATAGATGAACAATCACCCAATCAGCTTGAGTTTCCCAAAGTAGGAAGTAAAGTGCAGAGACATTTATCTGACTTCTCATCTATTGCTGATGTTTAGAAACCACTGTACAGAGCTTGGATTGTAGCCTATTCCTGCTCTTTTCAAGTAGTGTAAAGTACTGAAGTAAAAATACTTTAAAGTACTAGTACTACTTAAGTAGTTTTTGGGGGGTATCTTTACTTTACTATTTATATTTTTTACAACTTTTACTTTTACCTCACTATGTTCCTAAAGAAAATCATGTACTTTCTACTCCATATATTTAGCTTGACACCCAAAAGTAGTCATTACATTCTGAATGCTTAGCAGGACAGAAAATGGTCCAATTCACACACTTATCAAGAGAACGTCCCTGGTTGTCCCTACTGTCTCTGATCTGGAGGACTCACTAAACACACATGCTTTGTTTGTAAATTATGTCTGAGTGTTGGTGTTGCCCCTGGCAACCATACATTTTTTTTTTTTTACATGAAATTTGTGCCGTCTGACTTGCTTAATATAAGCAATTTTTTATTATTCGTAATTTTACGTTTGATACTTCAGTATTTTTAAAAATAAATGCTTTTAGACTTTTACTCAAGTAGTATTTTACTGGGTGACTTTCACTTTTACTTGAGTAATTTTCTATTAAGGTATATTTACTTTTACTCAAGTATGACAATTGGATACTTTTTCCACCACTGGTGACATCACAGACGCTAGCCCGAAATCTATCAAATCTCAATTTTTTTTAAATGCTGTTAAGAAAAAACAATCTTATCTGCTCGATGGTCTACTATCTGAGGAACAGTTTAGATGTATTGGAGAAAGGTGAATTATTCCTTATGAAGAAGATAGTGTAATTGGTTCCACTAGTTTACTCAACTTTTCGGTCAAAGTTTTACATGAACGTAAACATTTTAGTTGGCCCAAACTTAGCTCCAACATCAGAAAATGTAAGCAAAAATGTTGCTGACTTAAAAACGTGTTTGCTCAAATTGTCTCATATGTTCATTCAACTATAAATCTGACCTAATAAACGGCTGTGGAACCAGTTTCTTAATGATATTTAGTTGGAACAACTCCTTTTTTATTTATTGCAATTTTTATAGTATATTAGATAGGACTCTGGAGAATTTGTATACCTGTAATCTATTGCGCTAATCCCAAGCTAGCTCTGTAAATTTAGTTTAAAAGCAATCATAGCAAACATATTGTCTCCCCAAAATGTGCAATCTTTGGCTTCACAATGGCAAAATGTGTAGAATAGCAGGAAATTAGCTTTAAAACTGCACATTTTTCTCTTTGCACCATGGAAAAATGTGTAGTTGCAGGAAAAATGCTTTAAACGGAAAATGTTTATCTCAGTCTCATGACACAATGTACAGAATAGCATTATTAAACTGCACATTTTTTTCTTTGTGCCCCATGGCAAAATGTGGTGAAATGTAGAAAGTTAGCAGTAGTCTGGCTCTGGAAGAGCAGGAGAAGAGGAGGAGATGTACAATTATATAATCATCTCCAGAGTACTGTGGGACTGTCATGAGATTTTCCCCATCAATAGAAAATAGTAGCTATTATATTATCCATGGGTCTATCTCTATAGTAGATTATGTTATATTATCTATGAGTCTATCTCTATAGTAGATTCTGTTATACTATCTATGGGTCTATCTCTATAGTAGATTCTGTTATATTATCTATGAGTCTATCTCTATAGTAGATTCTGTTATTCTATCTATGGGTCTATCTCTCTAGTAGATTATGTTATACTATCTCTGGGTCTATCTCTATGGTAGATTGTGTTATATTATCTATGGGTCTATCTGTAGATAGTTGATGGAAATGAGATGCCATGGAACTGAATGTGATGTAGGTGGGTATTGGGTTAATTAGGGCTGGTTGGTGGGTATTGGGTTAGTTAAGGCTGGTTGGTGGGTATTGGGTTAGTTAGGGCTGGTTGGTGGATATTGGGTTAGTTAGGGCTGGTTGGTGGGTATTGGGTTAGTTAAGGCTGGTTGGTGGGTTTTGGGTTAGTTAGGGCTGGTTGGTGGGTATTGGGTTAGTTAGGGCTGGTTGGTGGATATTGGGTTAGTTAGGGCTGGTTGGTGGATATTGGGTTAGTTAGCTCTGGTTGGTGGATATTGGGTTAGTTAGCTTTGATTGGTGGGTATTGGGTTAGTTAGGGCTGGTTGGTGGGTATTGGGTTAGTTAGGGCTGGTTGGTGGGTATTGGGTTAGTTAGGGCTGGTTGGTGGGTATTGGGTTAGTTAGGGCAGGTTGGTGGATATTGGGTTAATTAGGGCTGGTTGGTGGATATTGGGTTAGTTAGGGCTGGTTGGTGGGTATTGGGTTAGTTAGCTCTGGTTGGTGGGTATTGGGTTAGTTAGGGCTGGTTGGTGGGTATTGCGTTAGTTAGGGCTGGTTGGTGGGTATTGCGTTAGTTAGGGCTGGTTGGTGGGTATTGGGTTAGTTAGGGCTGGTTGGTGGGTATTGCGTTAGTTAGGGCTGGTTGGTGGATATTGGGTTAGTTAGGGCTGGTTGGTGGGTATTGGGTTAGTTAGCTCTGGTTGGTGGGTATTGGGTTAGTTAGGGCTGGTTGGTGGGTATTGCGTTAGTTAGGGCTGGTTGGTGGGTATTGGTTAAGGAGGAATGGTAGTGGTGGTACTACTGGTATAGCACTTTGGGTCAGAATGTGGTTGCAACCTTCCAGGATCCTCCAACCAGGATTTCTAGAAAACCGGGGAATGTATTCAACGTTCCTGGAATTCTGCAACCCTACATCAGAATGATGTGGAAATGTACATCAATAGCCAAATGAGTAACAAGAGAAAGTAGTATTGAATAGGTACTATTAGACAGAGAGCATTACTTTACAGCCATCTCTTTATAGTCTTTGCACTCTAAGATGCTTGGTGATGGATCGGTGCTTGATTGGCTCACAATCAATATATTTACTGTATCTTAAAGAGGTTTCAGTGCTGTGTTGCCATTAGAGAGAGATAAGCATCCCTAGTATCAGATCTGAAGGATTGTGGGTAATGGAACTTGGTATTTAATTGTGTGAGTATGTTTATGTTTTTCATGAAAAAGCACTTACTGGCCAACCCTGTTAATTGATCAAATGCTTTGAATCTGTGTGATCATGTCTAACATGATAATGGATATGTTACACTCGAAGGAAAGAGAAGGGACTTTTAAAAGGTCCCTGTTTAGTTAACATGTCCTTAAACCAGGGTATGTTGGAGCTGATGAGTTGGTTCTCAGAAGTGTGATTGTTTGCGTTTTGCGTTCATTATAAAAAATAAAAAAAAGCTAATGTTTGTCGAAAAGTGAAACCAGGCAGGTCCCGCTGGCCAGCTAGGTTAGGGCCGGGACGTTGAGTGTTTTTTGTAAAGCCTGTTGGGATTTGTAGTTCTTGGGATAAGCTAAAAGATGGAGGCTGTAGTCCAGTGGGGTTGATTCTGTGGCCTTCAGCTGGAAGAAAAGTGGTTTGAATTTCGACCTCTGAGGAATTTACTTTTCTATGTTCCTTCTGGCTGGTGAGAAGACCGTGTGTATATTAAGGCTTATGGAGACAGAGTTAATGTTTTCACAATGGAGGGTCATTGTTTCCTTATGGTCTGTTCTAGTGTTAAATCTAATGTTTCAAAGTAGGAGAGGTTGGTGGTTCTGCACATGTGAGGTTGGGTTAGTGGGTCTAGTAAACGTCCAGTTCTGAGGAAAAGAAAGGCCTACATTTACCGTAATAGAAATCAACAATGTAATACCCGAATCAAAGTTGGAAAAGCATCTCTCTCCTCGAACACTTTAAAGGTTTTCATGTACCTAACTACCGCTTCCTACCGCTGCATTAAAACCAGTCATATTGTGTCCACCATTCGTTGATTCTATACATTACAGTGTAAACCCAATGTCTTAGTAGACTGGTCTAAAATAGACCATGACTATACAGTAGTTGTATGGGCTAGCTATATAAACACCGTACTTAAACAATGAGCACTATAGTGTCTAGAGGTGCTATTAACATTACATGTATCCTATCGGTTCGTGTTTATCATGTGTAACACAGGAGACTAATTCAATAGTAAACAATATAGGTATATTATTCCAAAACTGTTTCATGTTGTTATTTCTGTGTGTAGAGTGGAGTGATGTTTGAATTAAATGTTTTGGTTTTGTATGTTTGAAATTAATGTTATGTTTTATTGATGGCATTCACTAGCTTCAATTCTTCTATACTGTGTTGATACCACTGGTGCAGCAGCTGTAAAGACTGCCCACTGTAGGACCCAGCACTACTCTTTCTGAACCCAGGGACGTGTTCAGCAGGACATCTTGGAAACTTCAGACAGAAATATGTTATGTAGAACAAACACGCCTCTCTGACATGTAGACCAAGGAATCATATTGACTCTATTTGTGGCATTTCTATCTAAAATGATCACAACATTGGAAACTGAAGGTGGCCCAGTTCTCATCTGGCTCCTGTGTCATACTGTGTCATAGTGTCACAGCTGATGGACATTTAATGAATGAATTCAACAATAACACAGATGATTTATCTTCAATTAGACAGTTTTAATTGACACAATGTATCTACACAGTGAAAAGCATTCATTCTTTCCCCACTCCAGAAGTCTGCTCTACGTCTGCTCCCGTGAACTGCTAGCATTATATGTGAGTTAAACTCTGTTAAACTCAGAGGAGTTGATTTGGACACAGCGAGTTTGGGGGGTACCAGAGGGCATCACAGTAGAGTCCTCTAGAAGTGTTGATAATAGAGTCATCTAGAAGTGTTAATAATAGAGTCCTCTAGAAGTGTTGATAATATATTCCTCTAGAAGTGTTGATAATAGAGTCCTCTAGAAGTGTTAATAATAGAGTCCTCTAGAAGTGTTGATAATAGAGTCCTCTAGAAGTGTTGATAATAGAGTCCTCTAGAAATGTTAATAGTAGAGTCCTCTAGATGTGTTGATAATAGAGTCCTCTAGAAGTGTTGATAATAGAGTCCTCTAGAAGTGTTAATAATACAGTCCTCTAGAAGTGTTAATAATATAGTCCTCTAGACGTGTTAATAATAGAGTCCTCTAGATGAGTCCTCTAGATGTGTCAATAATATATTCCTATAGAAGTGTTAATAATAGAGTCCTCTAGATGTGTCAATAATATAGTCCTCTAGAAGTGTTGATAATAGAGTCCTCTAGAAGTGTTGAAAATAGTCCTCTAGATGAGTCCTCTAGAAGTGTTGATAATAGAGTCCTCTAGAAGTGTTGATAATAGAGTCCTCTAGAAGTGTTAATAGTAGAGTCCTCTAGATGTGTCAATAATAGAGTCTTCTAGAAGTGTTAATAGTAGAGTCCTCTAGATGTGTCAATAATAGAGTCTTCTAGAAGTGTTAATAATAAAGTCCTCCAGACGTGTTGTAATAATAGAGTCCTCTAGACATGTTGTAATAATAGCATCCTGTAGATGTGTTGTGGTCTTGGAAGAGGTGCAGCTCCTGTGGTTCCAGTCTTTTTATTATTTTATTGAATATTTAAACGTACAATTTACCTGCAGTTAAGCCACTCAACATTTACATTCCAGTCTTTCAAGCTGTGCTAAAAGAGATATGCAATTTTATTTGTATATATATTATATAAATATATATATATATATATATATATATATATATTTGTTTTTTTCTTTTTTTTTTCTATTAGAAATATACAGTGGAGAGAACAAGTATTTGATACACTGCCGATTCTGCAGGGTTTCCTACTTACAAAGCATGTAGAGGTCTGTAATTTTTATCATAGGTACACTTCAACTGTGAGAGACGGAATCTAAAACAAACATCCAGAAAATCACATTGTGTGATTTTTAAGTAATTAATTTTCATTTTATTGCATGACATAAGTATTTGATCACCTACCAACCAGTAAGAATTCCGGCTCTCACAGACCTGTTAGTTTTTCTTTAAGAAGCCCTCCTGTTCTCCACACATTACCTGTATTAACTGCACCTGTTTGAACTCGTTACCTGTATAAAAGACACCTGTCCACACACTCAATCAAACAGACTCCAACGTCTCCACAATGGCCAAGACCAGATAGCTGTATAAGGACATCAGGGATAAAATTGTAGACCTGCACAAGGCTGGGATGGGCTACAGGACAAAAGGCAAGCAGCTTCGTGAGAAGGCAACAACTGTTGGCGCAATTATTAGAAAATGGAAGAAGTTCAAGATGACGGTCAATCACCCTCGGTCTGGGGCTCCATGCAAGATCTCACCTCGTGGGGCATCAATGATCATGAGGAAGGTGAGGGATCAGCCCAGAACTACACGGCAGGACCTGGTCAATGACCTGAAGAGAGCTGGGACCACAGTCTCAAAAAAAACATTAGTAACACACTATGCCGTCATGGATTAAAGTCCTGCAGCGCACGCAAGGTCCCCCTGCTCAAGCCAGCGCATGTCCAGGCCCATCTGAAGTTTGATAATGGCCATCTGGATGATCCAGAAGAGGAATGGAAGAAGGTTATGTGGTCTGATGAGACAAAAATAGAGCCTTTTGGTCTAAACTCCACTCGCCGTGTTTGGAGGAAGAAGAAGGATGAGTACAACCCCAAGAACACCATCCCAACCGTGAAGCATGGAGGTGGAAACATTATTCTTTGGGGATGCTTTTCTGCAAAGGGGACAGGACGAATGCACCGTATTGAGGGGAGGATGGATGGGGCCATGTATTGCGAGATCTTGGCCAACAGCCTCCTTCCCTCAGTAAGAGCATTGAAGATGGGTCCTGGCTGGGTCTTCCAGCATGACAACGACCCGAACCACACAGCCAGGGCAACTAAGGAGTGGCTCCGTAAGAAGCATCTCAAGGTCTCCAGACCTGAACCCAATAGAACATCTTTGGAGGGAGCTGAAAGTCCGTATTGCCCAGCGACAGCCCCGAAACCTGAAGGATCTGGAGAAGGTCTGTATGGAGGAGTGGGCCAAAATCCCTGCTGCAGTGTGTGCAAACCTGGTCAAGAACTACAGGAAATGTATGATCTCTGTAATCGCAAACAAAGTTTTCTGTACCAAATATTAAGTTTGGCTTTTCTGATGTATCAAAAACTTATGTCATGCAATAAAATGCAAATGAATTACTTAAAAATCATACAATGTGATTTTCTGAATTTTTGTTTTAGATTCTGTCTCTCACAGATGAAGTGTACCTATGATAAAAATGACAGACCTCTACATGCTTTGTAAATAGGAAAACCTGCAAAATCGGCAGTGGATCAAATACTTGTTCTCCCCACTGTATCTGAATGTACAGTATCAGTCAAAAGTTTGGACACATCTACTCATTCCAGGGTTTTTCTTTATTGGTTTTTCTTTTTTGGTTTCCACAATGAAGCATGGAGGAGGAGGTGTGGGGGTGCTTTCTGGTGACACTGTCTGTGATTTATTTAGAATTCAAGTCCAACTTAACCAGCATCGCTACCACAGCATTCCGCAGTGATACACCATCCCATCTGGTTTGCACTTATTGGGACTATCATTTGTTTTTCAACAGGAAATCAACTCAGCACACCTCCAGGCTGTGTAAGCGCTATTTGACCAGGAAGGAGAGTGATTGACCTGGCCTCCACAATCACTGGACTTCAACCCAATTGAGATGGTTTGGGATGAGTTGGACCGCAGAGTGAAGGAAAAGCAGCATATCTGGGAACTCCTTCAAGAAGGTTGGAAAAGCATTCCAGGTGCAGCTGGTTGAGAGAATGCCAAGAGTGTGCAAAGCTGTCATCAAGGCAAAAGATGGCTACTATGAAGAATCTCGAATATAAAGTATATTTTGATTTGTTTAAAATGTTTTGCTTACTACATGATGCCATGTGTTAATTCATAGTTTTGATGTCTTCACTATTTTTCTACTATGTAGAAGATAGTAAAAATAAAGAAAAACCCTTGAATGAGTAGGTGTGTCCAAACTTTTGACTTGTACTGTATATATATTTTTGTTGTTGTTAGTATTTAACCCCTATTTCTCCCCGATTTCGTGATATCCAATTGTGATCCAATTACTATTTTGTCTCATCGCTGCAACTCCCCAAAGGGCTTGGGAGAGGCTAAAGTTGAATCATGCATCCTCTGAGAAATTTAACCTGGAAGCCAGCTGCACCAATGTGTCGGAGGAAACACTGTTCAACTGATAACCTGCCGGCACCCGGCCCACCACAAGGAGTGGCTAGGGCGTGATGAGCCAAGTAAAGCCCCCGGACAACAAACCCTACCCTAATCCGGACGATGTTGGGCCAATTGTGCGCCGCCCTATGGGATTCCCAGTCACGGAGAGTTGTGACACAGCTTGGGATCGAACCCGGGTCTGTAGTGATGCCTCAAGCACTGAAATGCAGTGCCTTAGACTGCTTCCTGCGCCACTCTGGAGGCCCCAAAGATGCTTTTCAATGTGACCTCTCACAAACTCCCTCCAGGTCAAACACAACAGAATTGATAAAATAACAGATGTCATGGGTTGGAACAGGTGGCACTGTGAAAAATGTAACATCTTTACAACTTGGTGAGTCTCATGGTGTTGAGGAGTGTTACATTTTGGTGAGTCGAAGCGTGTTGAGTCGTGCCCCCAAGATGGTGGCCCCAGAGGCGTATTGGATCTCCCTCAGAACACCCACCCACTTCCTTTCCCCCTCGTCATACCTGCAGGAGGAGAGGACAGGACATCAGGAAAGAGGACAGGAGAGGACGTCAGTTAAGAGGACAGAATGGGTGGTAGGTAAGAGGACAGAACAGGATGTTAGGTAAGAGGACAGAACAGGATGTCAGGTAAGAGGACAGAACGGGCTGTCAGGTAAGAGGACAGAACAGGGTGTTAGGTAAGAGGACAGAACAGAACGTCAGGTAAGAGGACAGAACAGGATGTCAGGTAAGAGGACAGAATAGGAGGTCAGGTAAGAGGACAGAATAGAATGTCAGGTAAAAGGAAATAACAGAATGTCAGGTAAGAGGACAGAACAGAATGTCAGGTAAGAGGACAGAACAGGATGTCAGGTAAAAGGAAAGAACAGAATGTCAGGAAAGAGAACAGAACAGAGGTCAGGTAAGAGGACAGAACAGAACGTCAGGTAAGGGGACAGAACATAACGTCAGGTAAGAGGACAGAATGGAGGTCAGGTAAGAGGACAGAACAGGACGTCAGGTAAGAGGACAGAACAGGAGGTCAGGTAAGAGGACAGAACAGAACGTCAGGTAAGAGGACAGAACAGAACGTCAGGTAAGAGGACAGAATAGGCTGTTAGGTAAGAGGACAGAATAGGATGTCAGGTAAGAGGACATAACAGAATGTCAGGTAAGAGGACAGAACAGAATGTCAGGTAAGAAGATATCAGGTAACAGGACAGAAGAAGACGTCAGGTAAGAGGACAGGAGGACGTCTTGTGAAAGGACAGAAGAGGGCATCAGGTAAAATGACAGAACAGGAAGTCAGGTAATAGGACAGAACAGGAAGTCAGGTAATAGGACAGAACAGGAAGTCAGGTAAGAGGACAGAACAGGCAAGACGTTTGGTAAGAAGACAAAACAGGACAACAGGTAAGAGGACAGAAGAGGGGCTCAGGTAAAAGGACAGAACAGGACGTTAGGTAAGAGGACAGAAGAGGCAGAACGTTTGGTAAGAAGACAAAACAGGACGTCAGGTAAGAGGACAGAACAGGACGTGAGGTGAAAGGACAGAACAGGAAGGACGTTTGGTGAGAAAACAGAACAGGACATCAGTTAAGAAGACAGAACAGGAGATCTGGTAAGAGGACAGAACAGGAGGTCAGGTAAGAGGACAGAACACGAGGTCAGGTAAGAGGACAGAACAGGAGGTCAGGTAAGAGGACAGAACACGAGGTCAGGTAAGAGGACAGAACAGGAGGTCAGGTAAGAGGACAGAACACGAGGTCAGGTAAGAGGAAAGAACAGGACGTCAGGTAAGAGGACAGAACAGAACGTTAAGTAAGAGGACAGAAGAGGCAGAACGTTTGGTAAGAAGACAAAACAGGACATCAGGTAAGAGGACAGAACAGGACGTCAGGTAAGAGGACAGAACAGAACATCAGGTAAGAGGTCCGAACAGAACGTCAGGTAAGAGGACAGAATAGGCTGTTAGGTAAGAGGACAGAATAGGCTGTCAGGTAAGAGGACAGAACAGAATGTCAGGTAAGAGGACAGAACAGAATGTCAGGTAAGAAGATATCAGGTAACAGGACAGAAGAAGACGTCAGGAAAGAGGACAGGAGGACGTCTTGTGAAAGGACAGAAGAGGGTGACAGGTAAGAGGACAGAACAGGAGGTTAGGTAATAGGACAGAACAGGAAGTCAGGTAATAGGACAGAACAGGAAGTCAGGTAAGAGGACAGAACAGGCAGGACGTTTGGTAAGAAGACAAAACAGGACAACAGGTAAGAGGACAGAAGAGGGTCTCAGGTAAAAGGTCAGAACAGGACGTTAAGTAAGAGGACAGAAGGTGGCAGAACGTTTGGTAAGAAGACAAAACAGGACATCAGGTAAGAGGACAGAACAGGACGTGAGGTAAAAGGACAGAACAGGAAGGACGTTTGGTGAGAAAACAGAACAGGACATCAGTTAAGAAGACAGAACAGGAGATCAGGTAAGAGGACAGAACACGAGGTCAGGTAAGAGGACAGAACACGAGGTCAGGTAAGAGGACAGAACAGGAGGTCAGGTAAGAGGACAGAACACGAGGTCAGGTAAGAGGACAGAACAGGAGGTCAGGTAAGAGGACAGAACACGAGGTCAGGTAAGAGGAAAGAACAGGAGGTCAGTTAAGATGACAGAACAGGAGGGCAGGTAAGGGGACAGAACAGGACATCAGGTAACAGGACAGAACAGGACGTCAGGTAAGAGGACAGAACAGGGTGTCAGGTAAGAGGACAGAACAGGACGTCAGGTAAGAGGACAGAACAGGAGGTCAGGTAAGAGGACAGAACAGGACGTCAGGTAAGAGGACAGAACAGGACGTCAGGTAAGAGGACAGAACAGAACGTCAAGTAAGAGGACAGAAGAGGCAGAACGTTTGGTAAGAAGACAAAACAGGACATCAGGTAAGAGGACAGAACAGGACGTGAGGTAAAAGGACAGAACAGGAAGGACGTTTGGTGAGAAAACAGAACAGGACATCAGGTAAGAGGACAGAACAGGAGATCTGGTAAGAGGACAGAACAGGAGGTCAGGTAAGAGGACAGAACACGAGGTCAGGTAAGAGGACAGAACAGGAAGTC
This sequence comes from Oncorhynchus mykiss, assembly GCF_057628025.1. Taxonomy (NCBI): domain Eukaryota; kingdom Metazoa; phylum Chordata; class Actinopteri; order Salmoniformes; family Salmonidae; genus Oncorhynchus; species Oncorhynchus mykiss. Next base: position 1,114,510 of record NC_143036.1, read on the forward strand.
AGGTAATAGGACAGAACAGGAAGTCAGGTAAGAGGACAGAACAGGAAGTCAGGTAAGAGGACAGAACAGGCAGGACGTTTGGTAAGAAGACAAAACCGGACAACAGGTAAGAGGACAGAAGAGGGCCTCAGGTAAAAGTTCAGAACAGGACGTTAAGTAAGAGGACAGAAGAGGCAGAACGTTTGGTAAGAAGACAAAACAGGACATCAGGTAAGAGGACAGAACAGGACGTCAGGTAAGAGGACAGAACAGAACATCAGGTAAGAGGTCCGAACAGAACGTCAGGTAAGAGGACAGAATAGGCTGTTAGGTAAGAGGACAGAATAGGCTATCAGGTAAGAGGACAGAACAGAATTTCAGGTAAGAGGACAGAACAGAATGTCAGGTAAGAAGATATCAGGTAACAGGACAGAAGAAGACGTCAGGAAAGAGGACAGGAGGACTTCTTGTGAAAGGACAGAAGAGGGTGACAGGTAAAAGGACAGAACAGGAGGTTAGGTAATAGGACAGAACAGGAAGTCAGGTAATAGGACAGAACAGGAAGTCAGGTAAGAGGACAGAACAGGCAGGACGTTTGGTAAGAAGACAAAACAGGACAACAGGTAAGAGGACAGAAGAGGGTCTCAGGTAAAAGGTCAGAACAGGACGTTAAGTAAGAGGACAGAAGGTGGCAGAACGTTTGGTAAGAAGACAAAACAGGACATCAGGTAAGAGGACAGAACAGGACGTCAGGTAAGAGGACAGAACAGAACATCAGGTAAGAGGTCCGAACAGAACGTCAGGTAAGAGGACAGAATAGGCTGTTAGGTAAGAGGACAGAATAGGCTGTCAGGTAAGAGGACAGAACAGAATGTCAGGTAAGAGGACAGAACAGAATGTCAGGTAAGAAGATATCAGGTAACAGGACAGAAGAAGACGTCAGGAAAGAGGACAGGAGGACGTCTTGTGAAAGGACAGAAGAGGGTGACAGGTAAGAGGACAGAACAGGAGGTTAGGTAATAGGACAGAACAGGAAGTCAGGTAATAGGACAGAACAGGAAGTCAGGTAAGAGGACAGAACAGGCAGGACGTTTGGTAAGAAGACAAAACAGGACAACAGGTAAGAGCACAGAAGAGGGTCTCAGGTAAAAGGTCAGAACAGGACGTTAAGTAAGAGGACAGAAGGTGGCAGAACGTTTGGTAAGAAGACAAAACAGGACATCAGGTAAGAGGACAGAACAGGACGTGAGGTAAAAGGACAGAACAGGAAGGACGTTTGGTGAGAAAACAGAACAGGACATCAGTTAAGAAGACAGAACAGGAGATCAGGTAAGAGGACAGAACACGAGGTCAGGTAAGAGGACAGAACACGAGGTCAGGTAAGAGGACAGAACAGGAGGTCAGGTAAGAGGACAGAACACGAGGTCAGGTAAGAGGACAGAACAGGAGGTCAGGTAAGAGGACAGAACACGAGGTCAGGTAAGAGGAAAGAACAGGAGGTCAGGTAAGATGACAGAACAGGAGGGCAGGTAAGGGGACAGAACAGGACATCAGGTAACAGGACAGAACAGGACGTCAGGTAAGAGGACAGAACAGGGTGTCAGGTAAGAGGACAGAACAGGAGGTCAGGTAAGAGGACAGAACAGGAGGTCAGGTAACAGGACAGAACAGGACGTCAGGTAAGAGGACAGAACAGGACGTCAGGTAAGAGGACAGAACAGAACGTTAAGTAAGAGGACAGAAGAGGCAGAACGTTTGGTAAGAAGACAAAACAGGACATCAGGTAAGAGGACAGAACAGGACGTGAGGTAAAAGGACAGAACAGGAAGGACGTTTGGTGAGAAAACAGAACAGGACATCAGGTAAGAGGACAGAACAGGAGATCTGGTAAGAGGACAGAACAGGAGGTCAGGTAAGAGGACAGAACACGAGGTCAGGTAAGAGGACAGAACAGGAAGTCAGGTAATAGGACAGAACAGGAAGTCAGGTAAGAGGACAGAACAGGAAGTCAGGTAAGAGGACAGAACAGGCAGGACGTTTGGTAAGAAGACAAAACCGGACAACAGGTAAGAGGACAGAAGAGGGCCTCAGGTAAAAGTTCAGAACAGGACGTTAAGTAAGAGGACAGAAGAGGCAGAACGTTTGGTAAGAAGACAAAACAGGACATCAGGTAAGAGGACAGAACAGGACGTCAGGTAAGAGGACAGAACAGAACATCAGGTAAGAGGTCCGAACAGAACGTCAGGTAAGAGGACAGAATAGGCTGTTAGGTAAGAGGACAGAATAGGCTGTCAGGTAAGAGGACAGAACAGAATGTCAGGTAAGAGGACAGAACAGAATGTCAGGTAAGAAGATATCAGGTAACAGGACAGAAGAAGACGTCAGGAAAGAGGACAGGAGGACTTCTTGTGAAAGGACAGAAGAGGGTGACAGGTAAAAGGACAGAACAGGAGGTTAGGTAATAGGACAGAACAGGAAGTCAGGTAATAGGACAGAACAGGAAGTCAGGTAAGAGGACAGAACAGGCAGGACGTTTGGTAAGAAGACAAAACAGGACAACAGGTAAGAGGACAGAAGAGGGTCTCAGGTAAAAGGTCAGAACAGGACGTTAAGTAAGAGGACAGAAGGTGGCAGAACGTTTGGTAAGAAGACAAAACAGGACATCAGGTAAGAGGACAGAACAGGACGTGAGGTAAAAGGACAGAACAGGAAGGACGTTTGGTGAGAAAACAGAACAGGACATCAGTTAAGAAGACAGAACAGGAGATCAGGTAAGAGGACAGAACACGAGGTCAGGTAAGAGGACAGAACAGGATGTCAGGTAAGAGGACAGAACAGGGTGTCAGGTAAGAGGACAGAACAGGAGGTCAGGTAAGAGGACAGAACAGGACATCAGGTAAGAGGACAGAACAGGACGTCAGGTAAGAGGACAGAACAGAACGTCAGGTAAGAGGTCCGAACAGAACGTCAGGTAAGAGGACAGAATAGGCCGTTAGGTAAGAGGACAGAATAGGCTGTCAGGTAAGAGGACAGAACATAATGTCAGGTAAGAGGACAGAACAGAATGTCAGGTAAGAAGATATCAGGTAACAGGACAGAAGAAGACGTCATGAAAGAGGACAGAACACGAGGTCAGGTAAGAGGAAAGAAAAGGAGGTCAGGTAAGATGACAGAACAGGGTGTCAGGTAAGAGGACAGAACAGGACATCAGGTAAGAGGACAGAACTGGAGGTCAGGTAAGATGACAGAACAGGAGGGCAGGTAAGGGGACAGAACAGGACATCAGGTAACAGGACAGAACAGGAGGTCAGGTAAGAGGACAGAACAGGGTGTCAGGTAAGAGGACAGAACAGGGTGTCAGGTAAGAGGACAGAACAGGAGGGCAGGTAAGAGGAGAGAGCAGGAGGTTGGGTAAGAGGACAGAAGTGGGCCTCAGGTATCCAACCATAGCCCTGACCTTCCCTGCCTCCAACCATGGCCCTCACTTTCCCTGCCTTCAACTATAGCCGTGACTCTCCCTGCCTCCAACCATAGCCCTGACTTCCCCTGCCTCCAACAATAGCCCTGGCCTTCCCTGCCTCCAACCATAGCCCTCACTCTCCCTGCCTCCAACCATATTCCCGACATTCCCTGCCTCAAATCATAGTCCTGCCTCTCTCAGCCTCCAACTATAGCCCTGACTCTCCCTGCCTCCAACCATAGCCCTGACTTCCCCTGCCTCCAACAATAGCCCTGGCCTTCCCTGCCTCCAACCATAGCCCTCACTCTCCCTGCCTCCAACCATATTCCCGACATTCCCTGCCTCAAATCATAGTCCTGCCTCTCTCAGCCTCCAACCACAGCCCTGACTCTCCCTGCCTCCAAACACAGTCCTGACTCTCCCTGCCTCCAACCATAGCCCTGACCTTCCCTGCCTCCAACCACAGCCCTGACTCTCCCTGCCTCTAAACACAGCCCTGACTCTCCCTGCCTCCGACCATAGCCCTGACCTCCCCTGCCTCCAACAATTGCCCTGACCTTCCCTGCCTCCAACTATAGCCCTGACCTCCCCTGCCTCCAACCATAGCCCTCACTCTTCCTGCCTCCAACCATATTCCCGACCGTCCCTGCCTCCAATCATGGCCCTGCCTCTCTCTGCCTAAAACCATAGCCCTGACTCTCCCTGCCTCCAAACATAGCCCTGACCTTCCCTGCCTCCAATCATAGCCCTGACCTACCCTGCCTCAAAACATAGCCCTGATTCTCGCTGCCTCCAACCACAGCCCTGACTCTCCCTGCCTCCAACCATAGCCCTGACCTTCCCTGCCTCCAACCACAGTCCTGACTCTCCCTGCCTCCAACCATTGCCCTGACTCTCCCTGCCTCCAACCACAGCCCTGACTCTCCCTGCCTCCAACCATAGCCCTGACTCTCCCTGCCTCCAACCATAGCCCTGACTCTCCCTGCCTCCAACTATAGCCCTGACTCTCCCTGCCTCCAATCATAGCCCTGACCTTCCCTGCCTCCAATCATAGCCCTGACCTTCCCTGCCTCCAACCATAGCCCTGACTCTCCCTGCCTTCAACCATAGCCCTGACCTTCTCTGTCTCCAACCATATCACTGACTATCTCTGCCTCCAACCATAGCCCCAACCTTCCCTGCCTCCAACAATAGCCCTGACTCTCCCTGCCTCCAACCATAGCCATCACTCTCCCTGCCTCCAACTATAGCCCTGACTCTCTCTGCCTCCAACCATAGCCCTGATCTTCCCTAACTCCAACCATAGCCCTGATCTTCCCTGCCTCCAACCATAGCCCTGACCTTCCCTGCCTCCAATCATAGCCCTGACCTTCCCTGCCTCCAGCCACAGCCCTGACTCTCCCTGCCTCCAACCATTGCCCTGACTCTCCCTGCCTCCAACCACAGCCCTGACTCTCCCTGCCTCCAACCATAGCCCTGACTCTCCCTGCCTCCAACCAGAGCCCTGACTCTCTCTGCCTCCAACCATAGCCCTGACCTTCTCTGTCTCCAACCATATCACTGACTATCTCTGCCTCCAACCATAGCCCCAACCTTCCCTGCCTCCAACAATAGCCCTGACTCTCCCTGCCTCCAACCATAGCCATCACTCTCCCTGCCTCCAACTATAGCCCTGACTCTCTCTGCCTCCAACCATAGCCCTGATCTTCCCTAACTCCAACCATAGCCCTGATCTTCCCTGCCTCCAACCATAGCCCTGACCTTCCCTGCCTCCAATCATAGCCCTGACCTTCCCTGCCTCCAGCCACAGCCCTGACTCTCCCTGCCTCCAACCATACCCCTGACCTTCTCTGCCTCCAACCATATCACTGACTCTCTCTGCATCCAACCATAGCCCCGACTTTCCCTGCCTCCAATAATAGCCCTGAATCTCCCTGACTCCAACCATAGCACTGACTCTCCCTGCCTCTAACCACAGCCCCGACCTTCCCTGCCTCCAACAATAGCCCTGACTCCCCCTGCCTCCAACCATAGCCCTGACTCTCGCTGCCTCCAACCACAGCCCTGACTCTCCCTGCCTCCAACCATAGCCCTGACCTTCCCTGCCTCCAACCACAGTCCTGACTCTCCCTGCCTCCAACCATTGCCCTGACTCTCCCTGCCTCCAACCACAGCCCTGACTCTCCCTGCCTCCAACCATAGCCCTGACTCTCCCTGCCTCCAACCAGAGCCCTGACTCTCTCTGCCTCCAACCACAGCCCTGACTCTCCCTGTCTCCAACTATAGCCCTGACTCTCCCTGCCTCCAATCATAGCCCTGACCTTCCTTGCCTCCAATCATAGCCCTGACCTTCCCTGCCTCCAACCATAGCCCTGCCTCTCCCTGCCTCCAACCATAGCCATGACCTTCTCTGTCTCCAACCATATCACTGACTCTCTCTGCCTCCAACCATAGCCCCGACCTTCCCTGCCTCCAACAATAGCCCTGACTCTCCCTGCCTCCAATCATAGCCCTGACCTTCCCTGCCTCCAATCATAGCCCTGACCTTCCCTGCCTCCAACCATAGCCCTGACTCTCCCTCTCCCCAAACATAGCCCTGCCTCTCCCTGCCTCCAACCATAGCCCTGACCTTCTCTGTCTCCAACCATATCACTGACTCTCCCTGCCTCCAACCATAGCCATCACTCTCCCTGCCTCCAACCACAGCCCTGACTCTCCCTGCCTCCAACCATAGCCCTGACTCTCTCTGCTCCAACCCTAGTCCTGACTCTTCCTGCCTCCAACCTTAGCCCTGACCTTCCCTGCCTCCAACCATAGCCCTCACTCTCCCTGCCTCCAACCATAGCCCTGACTCTCCCTGCCTCCAACCATAGCCCTGACTCTCTCTGCTCCAACCCTAGCCCTGACTCTTCCTGCCTCAACCATAGCCCTGACTCTCTCTGCCTCCAACCTTAGCCCTGACTCTCCCTGCCTCCAACCACAGCCCTGACTCTCCCTGCCTCCAACCATAGCCCTGACCTTCCCTGCCTCCAACCACAGCCCTGACTCTCCCTGCCTCCAACCATAGCCCTGACTCTCCCTGCCTCCAACCACAGCCCTGACTCTCCCTGCCTCCAACCATAGCCCTGACTCTCCCTGCCTCCAACCATGGCCCTGACTCTCTCTGCTCCAACCCTAGCCCTGACTCTCCCTGCCTCCAACCATAGCCCTGACTCTCCCAGCCTCCAACCATAGCCCTGACTCTCCCTGCCTCCAACCATAGCCCTGACTCTCCCTGCCTCCAACCATAGCCCTGACTCTCTCTGCCTCCAATCCCAGCCCTGACTCTCCCTGCCTCCAACCATAGCCCTGACTCTCCCTGCCTCCAACCATAGCCCTGACTCTCTCGACCTCCAATCACAGCCCTGACTCCTCCTGCCTCCAACCACAGCCCTGACTCTCCCTGCCTCCAACCATAGCCCTGACTCTCCCTGCCTCCAACCCAACGTCAGTTTGTTCCTCACCTCCAGATGTCATTCATCTCCTTGGGGAGGAGTTCCTCCTTGTCCTCGCTGGGCATCATGGCGAAGCCTCCAACAGCGTAGAGACCCCCGGCCACCGACGCCAGACTGAGTGAGCTACGACCCTGAGGGAACTCCACAAAGTCTGACCACCTGGAGACACGGAATATGGGTTTAATAACAGCCATATGAGTAAAGGTAAATCAGGCACTGTTCATTGTTGTCTTGAATCATCATCAGCTCCCAGAGAGAATATGTTGGCAGCACAGTGAACTCAGACTTCCGAACACTTTCAGTAATGTGAAATCTAACTTGTTGGTGTTACTATCGTAGACCTCCATGAAGTCTGTCACACGCACGCACGCACGCACGCACACACGCACACACACACACGCACACACACACACACACACACACACACACACACACACACACACACACACACACACACACACACACACACACACACACACACACACACACACACACACACACACACACACACACACACACACACACACACACACACACACACACACACTTTGAGGCTGCAGGCCTGCTACTGACTTGTTGGTGTTGATGTCATAGACCTCCATGGTGTCTGTCAGGCCGGTGTCTGTGACGCCTGCTGCTACGTAGATCTTGTCTTTATGGATGGTGGCTCCAAACAGAGAGCGGGCCAGCTGCATCGGAGCCAGCTCCTTCCACTCAAACCGCTGTGCATAGTACACACACATCCTCTTCGTCACCTTCCTACAGGACAGACACACATCCTCGTAGTAGCAGCAGCAGTAGTAATAGTTGTTGTTGTTAGTGATCATACTGTCCTAAGTGAGCTCTACACCGTGACTGAGCTGTACACTGTGACAGAGCTCTACACGGTGACTGAGCTGTACACGGTGACTGAGCTGTACACCGTGACTGAGCTGTACACTGTGACTGAGCTCTACACCGTGACTGAGCTGTACACCGTGACTGAGCTCTACACCGTGACTGAGCTCTACACCGTGACTGAGCTCTACACCGTGACTGAGCTCTACACCGTGACTGAGCTCTACACCGTGACTGAGCTGTACACTGTGACTGAGCTCTACACCGTGACTGAGCTCTACACCGTGACTGAGCTCTACACCGTGACTGAGCTCCACACCGTGACTGAGCTGTACACCAACAGTGTGGAAGAGAATGCAGTATCACGTTAATAACTCACTTGCTATCCGATTTTCCTCCGATCACATAGATAAGTCCGTCGTGAGACACAGTAGCGTGGCCGTAGACGGGGTACGGTATGGGGTCAGACTCGCCCCATTTAAAAGACCTGAGGAGGACAAACACAGAGAGGTACACATTAGATTGCTAGCTCAGACTACATACAATTTGACAACATCCTGATTACATCACTCCTCTGAGGCAGCAGGTTAAATGACTCTTCCATTGTGTTGTGATTCATATCTCTATTGTTTATTTATTTTATTTTTTTCACCTTTATTTAACCAGGTAGGCCAGTTGAGAACAAGTTCTCATTTACAACTGCGACCTGGCCAAGATAAAGCAAAGCAGTTTGACACAAACAACAACACTGAGTTACACATGGAATAAACAAACGTACAGTCAATAACACAATAGAGAAGTCTATATACAGTGTGTGCAAGTGGAGTAAGATTATGGAGGTAAGGCAATAAATAGGCCGTAGTAGCGAAATAATTACAATTTGATGATGTGTAAGTAGAGATACTGGGGTGAAAAGGAGCAAAATAAATAAATAACAGTATGGGGATGAGGTAGTTGGATGGGCTATTTACAGATGGGCTGTGTACAGGTGCAGTGATCGGTAAGTGTCACGACTTCCGCCGAAGTCGGCTCCTCTCCTTGTTCGTGCGGCGTTTGACGTCACCGGCTTTCTAGCCATCGCATCTCCATTTCTCATTTATCCATTTGTTTTGTCTTGTTCCCTGCTGGTTTTCATTCCCCAATAACACTGCATTCCTCTGTTCCCCCTCATGTCTTTGTGTGAGATTGTTTTGTGTTACGTGTGTATGTTGACGCTCTTTACTGGTATGCGTTTATTCTGTGTTTTATTTCACGAGGTATGTTATTGTGTTTATATAGTATTATTGTGACTGTTTTCACGTTTGCACTTTTGCCTGTGGGCTGGAGGTTATGACGCAGTGGCGTCAGTCTGTTGGTTTCTCCTGCCTAAATAAAGTGTGAGCCTGTTCACAACTCTCTGCTCTCCTGCACCTGACTCCACTCCCAGTACGCACACACCTGACAGTAAGCTGCTCTGACAACTGATGTTTAAAGTTAGTGAGGGAGATATGAGTCTCCAGCTTTCAGTGATTTTTGCAATTCGTTCCAGTCATTGGCAGCAGAGAACTGGAAGGACAGGCGGCCAAAGGAGGAATTGGCTTTGGGGGTGACCAGTGAGATATACCTGCTAGAGCGCGTGCTACGGGTGGGTGTTGCTGTGGTGACCAGTGAGCTGAGATAAGGCAGGGCTTTACCTAGCAAAGACTTATAGATGACCCGGAGCCAGTGGGTTTGGCGACGAATATGAAACGAGGGCCAGCCAACGAGAGCATTCAGGTCACATAGACAGGACAGTTACTGGGTGCTTTTACTGGTGCTGTCACATAGACTGTAACTTACTGTCTGTCATAGACCAGCACTGAGTCCAGTGTACTGGACTCCTGTTCCTTCAGCTCCTTCCCTCCCACCATGAAGATGCTGTTCTCCGCCTCAGCCAGGCCGAACAGGAAACGGGGCGAGGGGATGGGGGGCATGCCCAGCCAATCAGCACTCACTGGGTCGTACTGGGAGGTCACAGATGTCAGAGGTCAGAGACAGGGCAGCTGTCTACATGCTGAGATATTGACAGGACAGACAGATCTATGGACAGCCAGACAGACAGACAGACAGCCAGGCAGCCAGCCAGCCAGCCAGCCAGCCAGCATCTCTGTAATGGAAACAGCCACATTATAACATCTATAATGTGGAGGAGGGAGGTCTCCCCTGCTCTATGGCATCTTCAATAGGATCCCAGAGAGCGAGAGAGAATGGTGTAACTAGGCCTACTGGTGTGTTGACTTGGTGACCATGCAGAAGATACCTCTACTCAATGACTTGGTGACCATGCAGAAGATACCTGTACTCAATGACTTGGTGACCATGCAGAAGATACCTCTACTCAATGACTTGGTGACCATGCAGAAGATACCTGGATCTCAATGCAGATCCAAAGGAATTATCCAAGTAAAATTTGATAATAACATGATAATAACATCATACCTGTATTAATAACAGGTATATAATAATTATAACATCCTACCTGTATTAATAACAGGTGTATAATAATTATAACAGCCTACCTGTATTAATAACAGGTGTATAATAATTATAACATCCTACCTGTATTAGTAACAGGTGTATAATAATTATAACATCCTACCTGTATTAATAACAGGTTTATAATAATTATAACATCCTACCTGTATTAGTAACAGGTGAATAATAATTATAACATCATACCTGTATTAATAACAGGTGTATAATAATTATAACAGCCTACCTGTATTAATAACAGGTGTATAATAATTATAACATCCTACCTGTATTAGTAACAGGTTTATAATAATTATAACATCTTACCTGTATTAATAACAGGTTTATATTAATTATAACACCCTACCTGTATTAGTAACAGGTGTATAATAATTATAACATCCTACCTGTATTAATAACAGGTGTATAATAATTATAACATCCTACCTGTATTAATAACAGGTGTATAATAATTATAACATCCTACCTGTATTAATAACAGTCGTATAATAATTTTAACATCCTACCTGTATTAATAACAGGTGTATGATAATTATAACATCCTACCTGTATTAATAACAGGTGTATAATAATTACAACATCCTACCTGTAAGAAGTAGGAGCTGAGAGGATCCTCCTTATTCAGCTCATTGTAGAACAGCCCCCCAGCAACGAAGATCTGGTTCTCTTTGGTGACAAGGGAGGCATGGTTCTTGGGGATCTGAGTGGAGAGCGAGGCGACGTAACAGTCGTTCCCTGTGGGGTCGTACGCCACCGCCCCCGTGTCACTCACCATGAACACCAGGTCTCTCAGGAACATCCCAAAACGCAGTTGATCATTCAAGATCCCCGGGAGTAGAGCCTCCTCCTCCTCCTCCTCCTCCTCTTCCTCTCCCTCCTTCTCCTCTCCTCCCTTCTGCTCTGTCTTATTTTCTTCTGTCTTCTTCTTTGTTTTCTTCTGAGGCGGGAGGTCAGGCAGTTTTCCAGCACGAGCGTCTCTGACCATTTGAAGCCTCTTCTCCATTTCAGGGTTGGAGCAGATCCACTCATGCTTCTCCACCTGGTGGGACAGGGAGATGTATCAGTATCACCTGCTTCTCCACCTGGTGGGACAGGGGGATTTATCAGAATCACCTGCTTCTCCACCTGGTGGGACAGCGAGATTTATCAGAATCACCTGCTTCTCCACCTGGTGGGACAGGGAGATTTATCAGAATCACCTGCTTCTCCACCTGGTGGGACAGGGAGATTTATCAGAATCACATGCTTCTCCACCTGGTGGGACAGGGAGATGTATCAGAATCACCTGCTTCTCCACCTGGTGGGACAGGGAGATTTAATACAACAATCACATACTTCTCCACCTGGTGGGACAGGGAGATTTATCAGAATAGCCTGCTTCTCCACCTGGTGGGACAGGGAGATTTATCAGAATAGCCTGCTTCTCCACCTGGTGGGACAGGGAGATTTATCAGAATAGCCTGCTTCTCCACCTGGTGGGACAGGGAGATTTATCAGTATCACCTGCTTCTCCACCTGGTGGGACAGGGAGATTTATCAGAATAGCCTGCTTCTCCACCTGGTGGGACAGGGAGATTTATCAGAATCACATGCTTCTCCACCTGGTGGGACAGGGAGATGTATCAGAATCACCTGCTTCTCCACCTGGTGGGACAGGGAGATTTAATACAACAATCACATACTTCTCCACCTGGTGGGACAGGGAGATTTATCAGAATAGCCTGCTTCTCCACCTGGTGGGACAGGGAGATTTATCAGAATAGCCTGCTTCTCCACCTGGTGGGACAGGGAGATTTATCAGAATAGCCTGCTTCTCCACCTGGTGGGACAGGGAGATTTATCAGTATCACCTGCTTCTCCACCTGGTGGGACAGGGAGATTTATCAGAATAGCCTGCTTCTCCACCTGGTGGGACAGGGAGATTTATCAGAATAGCCTGCTTCTCCACCTGGTGGGACAGGGAGATGTATCAGAATCACCTGCTTCTCCACCTGGTGGGACAGGGAGATTTATCAGTATCACCTGCTTCTCCACCTGGTGGGACAGGGAGATTTATCAGAATAGCCTGCTTCTCCACCTGGTGGGACAGGGAGATTTATCAGAATAGCCTGCTTCTCCACCTGGTGGGACAGGGAGATTTATCAGAATAGCCTGCTTCTCCACCTGGTGGGACAGGGAGATGTATCAGAATAGCCTGCTTCTCCACCTGGTGGGACAGGGAGATTTATCAGAATAGCCTGCTTCTCCACCTGGTGGGACAGGGAGATGTATCAGAATCACCTGCTTCTCCACCTGGTGGGACAGGGAGATTTATCAGTATCACCTGCTTCTCCACCTGGTGGGACAGGGAGATTTATCAGAATAGCCTGCTTCTCCACCTGGTGGGACAGGGAGATTTATCAGAATAGCCTGCTTCTCCACCTGGTGGGACAGGGAGATTTATCAGAATAGCCTGCTTCTCCACCTGGTGGGACAGGGAGATTTATCAGAATAGCCTGCTTCTCCACCTGGTGGGACAGGGAGATGTATCAGAATCACCTGCTTCTCCACCTGGTGGGACAGGGAGATTTATCAGTATCACCTGCTTCTCCACCTGGTGGGACAGGGAGATTTATCAGAATAGCCTGCTTCTCCACCTGGTGGGACAGGGAGATTTATCAGTATCACCTGCTTCTCCACCTGGTGGGACAGGGAGATTTATCAGAATAGCCTGCTTCTCCACCTGGTGGGACAGGGAGATTTATCAGAATAGCCTGCTTCTCCACCTGGTGGGACAGGGAGATTTAATACAACAATCACATGCTTCTCCACCTGGTGGGACAGGGAGATTTAAAACTAGACCATACTGCTCACCATCTCAGTAAAGTAGTCCTTGTGGACCAGTCTGAGTCTGACACAGTCCATCAGTCCGGGTAGTTCCTTCAGCCTGTTCTCCACATCTTGACCGACCCACTTCTCCACGGCCTCAAACACCTCTTCCTCCATTTCTACATTCAGTGTGTCCGCTGTCAAGATAGCTGCCAGCTCGCTGGGCCCCAGCGTCAGGAACTCATCGTCACGGGAGATGAGCTGGAAGCGTTCGCAGGCGTAGTTGCGAGCGGAGACAGCGAGGCGTGGACAGTCCAGCATCAGGCCCAGTCGGAATATAGCCAGACAGTTACTGAGACTGAGTTTCTTCTGGAGGAAGGAGACACACACTGTGAAGATCGAGGGGATCTGGAACATGTTGGCTACAGAGAAGATGTCCTGGACATTCTGCTCTGTCACGTTAATGGTGGAGGTATAGAGGTATTTCAGAATCAGACCCATGACCCCCGGCTCTACATCCTCCAACACCACCTCTCTCTTCTTCTCCTCTTCCAGATCTGACAGGAACAGGGCCCTAAAGAAGGACGAGCAGGCACACAGCACCAGACGGTGGCAGGGGAACTCCTTGCCCTTGATCTTCAGGACACAGTCCACCAGCTTGTCATTCTCCAGTAGATCATAGAGTCCGTCCTGCAACAGGGTCTGCTGGTACATCCTGGGCTCCTCCGTTGGGTCGATGGACAGAGCCATGGTACCTCGGTCCAGGGGGACAACTCCCAGTCGATAAGCAGGGAACAAGAGACCTAGGGCGTCTTGGTCCTTGGTGTCTGTCCTGTCTGTCTCCTGTCCACACGGCAGAGCTCCGAGCTTAGGCTCTCTTCACTGCCCAGCCTGGAAAGAGGAGTTAAGGGTTCGGCCTTTGTGATTTGAACCATAAGGAGTGTACTCCGGGGCGGCTGGTCTCTCTCCCTCAGCTGTCCCGACCCTTTAACTCCTGCTGCAACTGGTAGGTTATATATAGCCTTGTTCTCAGTGTGGGGCACTCTGTGGAATCCATTCTGGAACATGTGAAATGTAATAGACCCCGCATCACCACACGCCGCCCCCCCTCCCCGCTCGGACAGCTGACACTGCCTCATGCGAGATCAGTTCTTCCTGAGTCATGTGGGGTTAAGTTAAAGTGGCTTCCTCCTCTCTGCTCCTTCCCTTCCCCCTTCCTCCTCTCGACTCCTTTTCCTCCTCCTTCCTTCTCTCCACTCCTTCCCTTTCACCTTCCTCCTCTCCACTGCTTCCCTTCCTCCTCTTTACCTTCCCATTCTCCTCTCCATTCCATCCAACTTCCTCCTCTCCACTCCTTCCCTTCCTCCATTCTCCTCTCCACTCCTTCCCGTCCTCCTTCCTCCTCTCCACTCCTTCCCTTTCTCCATTCTCCTCTCCACTCCTTCCCTTCCTCCTTCCTCCTCTCCACTCCTTCCCTTCCTCCTTCCTCCTCTTCACTTCATCCCTTCCACCTTCCTCCTCTCCAATCCTTCCACCTTCCTCCTCTCCACTCCTTCCCTACCTCCTTCCCCCTCTCCACTCCTTCTCTCCCACCTTCCTCCTCTCCACTCCTTCCCTTTCACCTTCCTCCTCTCCACTCCTTCCACCTGCCTCCTCTCCACTCCTTCCCTTCCACCTTCCTCCTCTCCACTCCTTCCCTTCCACCTTCCCCTCTCCACTCCTTCCCTTCCATCTTCATCCTCTCCACACCTTCTCTTCCACTTTCCCCCTCTCCACTCCTTCCCTTCCACCTTCCTCCTCGCCACTCCTTCCACCTGCCTCCTCTCCACTCCTTCCCTTCCACCTTCCTCCTCTCCACTCCTTCCCTTCCACCTTTCCCCTCTCCACTCCTTCCCTTCCATCTTCCTCCTCTCCACACCTTCTCTTCATCCTTCCCCCTCTCCACACCTTCCCTTCCTCCATTCTCCTCTCCACTCCTTCCCTACCCCCTTCCTTCTCTCAACTCCTTCCCTTCCACCTTCCTCCTCTCCACTCCTTCCACCTTCTTCCTCTCTACCTTCCCTTCCTCCTCTCCACTCCTTCCCTTCATCCGTTCCACTCTTTCCCTTCCAACAACCTCCTCTCCTCTCCACTCCTTCCCTTCCTCCTCCCTCCTCTCTACCTTCCCTTCCTCCTCTCCATTCCTTCCCTTCCTCCTTTCTCCACTCCTTCCCTCCACCTTCCTCCTCTCCACTCCTTCCCTTCCACATTCCTACTCTCCACCCCTTCTCTACCCCCTCTCCACTCCTTCAATTTCTCCTCTCCACTCCTTCTACTTTCCTTCCTCCTCTAAACTCCTTCCACCTTCCTTCTCTCCACTCTTTCCCTTCCTCCTTTCTCCTCTCTGCTCCTTCCCTTCCCCCTTCCTCCTCACCACTCCTTATACCTTCCTTCCTCCTCTAAACTCCTTTGCTTCAGATATGCAATGATGTGACAGAAGTGGACAGGTGAAAGTAGAGACCTGGTAGTTGTCCATCCACCATATTGCGTTCAACTCTTCATATATGTTTAGATGATGGAGTAGCGATGAGATGAGGAAGCCACTGTCAAGTATTCAGTGGCTCTCCGCTAGGTTCAAGCACACCAGATACTGACTGTTACTTTTGATTTTTACCCCCCCCCCCCCCCCCCCCCCCTTTGTGCAGGACGCATTATTCCATCTCTGTTAGTCACATGTCTGTGGAACTCGTTAAGTTTATGTCTCAGTTGTTGAATCTTGTTATGTTCATACAAATATTTACACATGTTAAGTTAGCTGGAAATAAACACATTTGAGAGCGAGAGGATGCTTCTTTTTTTGCTGCGTTTATCTATAGCTTAGGGCACATAGCAAGCTTCACGGTTTGTTTTTGTAGTGTTATTTGTTTGTTCGGCGTCACTTTGATTAATACAAGAAAATGTACGCTCACCACACTGAACCTTGGTTCTCCTCCTTCAATAGCTGTGACAAGTTGTTTCTGAGCTGATCATACTTTTAGGTTTAACTTAGTGGGTAATGTCAGTGTCAGAGGCCATAATAATGTAGCTTAGATAGGCTTTTCTTGCCATATAATGAAGCTTGAAACTCGGTAATACTGCCTGCAGATTTAATCTTGTTTTATACATTTTGGTTTTGAAATAGGTGTACTACCGGTCAAATTTTTTAGAACACCTACTCATTCAAGGGTTTTTCTTTATTTGTACTATTTTCTACATCGTGGAATAATAGTGAATACATCAAATAGCCACCCTTTGCCTTGATGGCAGTTTTGCCAACTCTTGGCATTCTCTCAACCAGTTTCATGAGGAATGGAATGCATTTCAATTAACAGGGGAGCCTTCTTAAAAGTTAATTTGTGGAATTTCTTTCCTTCTTAATGTATTTGAGCCAACCAGTTGTGTTGTGACAAGGTAACGTGGTATACAGAAGATATCCCTATTTGGTAAAAGACCAAGTCCATTTTATGGCAAGAACAAGCAAAGAGAAGAAGGAAGACGTTTTATGTGTCCCCAACTGATTTTGTTTTTTTGTTTGTTTATTTGTGTTTCTTGGCACGAAGACAGCATTCAATGAGCTGTATTCTGCCATAAGCAAACAAGAAAACACTCACCCAGAGGCGGGTGCTCCTAGTAGCCGGGGACTTTAATGCAGGGAAACTTAAATCCATTTCACCAAATTTCTATCAGCATGTTAAATGTGCAACCAGAGGGAACAGAACTCTGGGCCACCTTTACTCCACACACAGAGACACATACAAAGCTCTCCCTCGCCCTCCATTTGGCAAATCTGACCTTAATTCTATCCTCCTGATTCCTGCAAAAATTAAATTATTCCACGATGTAGAAAATAGTACAAATAAAGAAAAACCCTTGAATGAGTAAGTGTTCTAAAACTTTTGACCGGTAGTGTAGATTAAGTCAGGGTTACATCGAATTTTGTTGCATTTTGTTTTCCTGTTTTTACGGACTCCTGACCCATGAGGAGGACTTCAATGGATTATGAGCTGGCAGTGATTAATTCATCGCTCAGTCTGAGGATTCCTATGAAGTTTTGTGCTCATCATTGAGTGGGACCTTAACAACACACTTAATCTCGTACAAGACTTAGTCAACGGCTACGGAGAACTTGCTGTCAGACGGGGGTATTGGGGCTCCTGGGTCCCCCGCCTTGCGGAGTCTGTGGGGGGTGTGGGCCACGCCAGTGAGAGTATTGAGATTGAGGTCATTCTCCATATTAGAGGGTGTAAGAGTGGACTCTGTGTCAGACGCAGGATCTACTACAGTGACTCAGTCATATTTATAGTGCTTATTAAGCCTCTTTCTCTCTGTCTCTCTGTTTCTCAGGGTCTCTCTCACTGTCTCTCTGACTCTCTCACGGTCTCTCTCACTGTCTCTCTGACTCTCTGTCTCTCTGTCTCTCTGTTTCTCATGGTCTCTCTCATTGTCTCTCTTTCTCCCTCACATTCTCTCTCTCTGTCTCTCTGTTTCTCATGGTCTCTCTCATTGTCCCTCACACTGTCTCTCTGTTTCTCACCGTCTCTCTCATTGTCTCTCTTTCTCCCTCACACTGTCTCTCTGACTCTCATGGTCTCTCTCATTGTCTCTCTTTCTCCCTCACACTGTCTCTCTGACTCTCATGGTCTCTCTCATTGTCTCTCTTTCTCCCTCACACTGTCTCTCTGACTCTCACGGTCTCTCTCATTGTCTCTCTTTCTCCCTCACACTGTCTCTCTGACTCTCACGGTCTCTCTCATTGTCTATCTTTCTCCCTCACACTGTCTCTCTGACTCTCATGGTCTCTCTCTCTTTCTCCCTCACACTGTCTCTCTGACTCTCACGGTCTCTCTCATTGTCTCTCTTTCTCCCTCACACTGTCTCTCTGACTCTCACGGTCTCTCTCATTGTCTATCTTTCTCCCTCACACTGTCTCTCTGACTCTCACGGTCTCTCTCATTGTCTCTCTTTCTCCCTCACACTGTCTCTCTGACTCTCACGGTCTCTCTCATTGTCTCTCTTTCTCCCTCACACTGTCTCTCTGACTCTCATGGTCTCTCTCTCTTTCTCCCTCACACTGTCTCTCTGACTCTCACGGTCTCTCTCATTGTCTCTCTTTCTCCCTCACACTGTCTCTCTGACTCTCACGGTCTCTCTCATTGTCTATCTTTCTCCCTCACACTGTCTCTCTGACTCTCACGGTCTCTCTCATTGTCTCTCTTTCTCCCTCACACTGTCTCTCTGACTCTCACGGTCTCTCTCATTGTCTCTCTTTCTCCCTCACACTGTCTCTCTGACTCTCACGGTCTCTCTCATTGTCTATCTTTCTCCCTCACACTGTCTCTCTGACTCTCATGGTCTCTCTCATTGTCTCTCTTTCTCCCTCACACTGTCTCTTTGACTCTCACGGTCTCTCTCATTGTCTCTCTTCCTCCCTCACACTGTCTCTCTGACTCTCACGGTCTCTCTCATTGTCTCTCTTTCTCCCTCACACTGTCTCTCTGTTTGTCATGGTCTCTCTCATTGTCTCTCTTTCTCCCTCACACTGTCTCTCCGTTTCTCATGGTCTCTCTCATTGTCTCTCTTTCTCCCTCACACTATCTCTCTGTTTCTCATGGTCTCTCTCATTGTCTCTCTTTCTCCCTCACACTGTCTCTCTGACTCTCATGGTCTCTCTCTCTTTCTCCCTCACACTGTATCTCTGACTCTCACGGTCTCTCTCATTGTCTCTCTTTCTCCCTCACACTGTCTCTCTGACTCTCACGGTCTCTCTCATTGTCTCTCTTTCTCCCTCACACTGTCTCTCTGACTCTCACGGTCTCTCTCATTGTCTCTCTTTCTCCCTCACACTGTCTCTCTGACTCTCACGGTCTCTCTCATTGTCTCTCTTTCTCCCTCACACTGTCTCTCTGACTCTCACGGTCTCTCTCATTGTCTCTCTTTCTCCCTCACACTGTCTCTCTGACTCTCACGGTCTCTCTCATTGTCTAACTTTCTCCCTCACACTGTCTCTCTGACTCTCACGGTCTCTCTCATTGTCTCTCTTTCTCCCTCACACTGTCTCTCTGACTCTCACGGTCTCTCTCATTGTCTATCTTTCTCCCTCACACTGTCTCTCTGACTCTCACGGTCTCTCTCATTGTCTATCTTTCTCCCTCAAACTGTCTCTCTGACTCTCATGGTCTCTCTCTCTTTCTCCCTCACACTGTATCTCTGACTCTCACGGTCTCTCTCATTGTCTCTCTTTCTCCCTCACACTGTTTCTCTGACTCTCACGGTCTCTCTCATTGTCTATCTTTCTCCCTCACACTGTCTCTCTGACTCTCATGGTCTCTCTCATTGTCTCTCTTTCTCCCTCACACTGTCTCTTTGACTCTCAGGGTCTCTCTCATTGTCTCTCTTTCTCCCTCACACTGTCTCTCTGACTCTCACGGTCTCTCTCATTGTCTCTCTTTCTCCTTCACACTGTCTCTCCGTTTCTCATGGTCTCTCTCATTGTCTCTCTTTCTCCCTCAAACTGTCTCTCTGTTTCTCATGGTCTCTCTCATCGTCTCTCTTTCTCCCTCACACTGTCTCTCTGACTCTCACGGTCTCTCTCATTGTCTATCTTTCTCCCTCACACTGTCTCTCTGACTCTCATGGTCTCTCTCTCTTTCTCCCTCACACTGTATCTCTGACTCTCACGGTCTCTCTCATTGTCTCTCTTTCTCCCTCACACTGTCTCTCTGACTCTCACGGTCTCTCTCATTGTCAATCTTTCTCCCTCACACTGTCTCTCTGACTCTCACGGTCTCTCTCATTGTCTCTCTTTCTCCCTCACACTGTCTCTCTGACTCTCAAGGTCTCTCTCATTGTCTCTTTCTCCCTCACACTGTCTCTCTGACTCTCACGGTCTCTCTCATTGTCAATCTTTCTCCCTCACGCTGTCTCTCTGACTCTCATGGTCTCTCTCATTGTCTCTCTTTCTCCCTCACACTGTCTCTTTGACTCTCACGGTCTCTCTCATTGTCTCTCTTTCTCCCTCACACTGTCTCTCTGACTCTCACGGTCTCTCTCATTGTCTCTCTTTCTCCCTCACACTGTATCTCTGTTTCTCATGGTCTCTCTCATTGTCTCTCTTTCTCCCTCACACTGTCTCTCCGTTTCTCATGGTCTCTCTCATTGTCTCTCTTTCTCCCTCACACTGTCTCTCTGTTTCTCATGGTCTCTCTCATTGTCTCTCTTTCTCCCTCACACTGTCTCTCTGACTCTCATGGTCTCTCTCATTGTCTCTCTTTCTCCCTCACACTGTCTCTCTGTTTCTCATGGTCTCTCTCATTGTCTCTCTTTCTCCCTCACACTGTCTCTCTGTTTCTCATGGTCTCTCTCATTGTCTCTCTTTCTCCCTCACACTGTCTCTCCGACTCTCATGGTCTCTCTCATTGTCTCTCTTTCTCCCTCACACTGTTTCTCTGACTCTCACGGTCTCTCTCATTGTCTATCTTTCTCCCTCACACTGTCTCTCTGACTCTCATGGTCTCTCTCATTGTCTCTCTTTCTCCCTCACACTGTCTCTTTGACTCTCAGGGTCTCTCTCATTGTCTCTCTTTCTCCCTCACACTGTCTCTCTGACTCTCACGGTCTCTCTCATTGTCTCTCTTTCTCCTTCACACTGTCTCTCCGTTTCTCATGGTCTCTCTCATTGTCTCTCTTTCTCCCTCAAACTGTCTCTCTGTTTCTCATGGTCTCTCTCATCGTCTCTCTTTCTCCCTCACACTGTCTCTCTGACTCTCACGGTCTCTCTCATTGTCTATCTTTCTCCCTCACACTGTCTCTCTGACTCTCATGGTCTCTCTCTCTTTCTCCCTCACACTGTATCTCTGACTCTCACGGTCTCTCTCATTGTCTCTCTTTCTCCCTCACACTGTCTCTCTGACTCTCACGGTCTCTCTCATTGTCAATCTTTCTCCCTCACACTGTCTCTCTGACTCTCACGGTCTCTCTCATTGTCTCTCTTTCTCCCTCACACTGTCTCTCTGACTCTCACGGTCTCTCTCATTGTCTAACTTTCTCCCTCACACTGTCTCTCTGACTCTCACGGTCTCTCTCATTGTCTCTCTTTCTCCCTCACACTGTCTCTCTGACTCTCACGGTCTCTCTCATTGTCTATCTTTCTCCCTCACACTGTCTCTCTGACTCTCACGGTCTCTCTCATTGTCTATCTTTCTCCCTCAAACTGTCTCTCTGACTCTCATGGTCTCTCTCTCTTTCTCCCTCACACTGTATCTCTGACTCTCACGGTCTCTCTCATTGTCTCTCTTTCTCCCTCACACTGTTTCTCTGACTCTCACGGTCTCTCTCATTGTCTATCTTTCTCCCTCACACTGTCTCTCTGACTCTCATGGTCTCTCTCATTGTCTCTCTTTCTCCCTCACACTGTCTCTTTGACTCTCAGGGTCTCTCTCATTGTCTCTCTTTCTCCCTCACACTGTCTCTCTGACTCTCACGGTCTCTCTCATTGTCTCTCTTTCTCCCTCACACTGTCTCTCTGACTCTCACGGTCTCTCTCATTGTCTATCTTTCTCCCTCAAACTGTCTCTCTGACTCTCATGGTCTCTCTCTCTTTCTCCCTCACACTGTATCTCTGACTCTCACGGTCTCTCTCATTGTCTCTCTTTCTCCCTCACACTGTTTCTCTGACTCTCACGGTCTCTCTCATTGTCAATCTTTCTCCCTCACACTGTCTCTCTGACTCTCACGGTCTCTCTCATTGTCTCTCTTTCTCCCTCACACTGTCTCTCTGACTCTCACGGTCTCTCTCATTGTCTAACTTTCTCCCTCACACTGTCTCTCTGACTCTCACGGTCTCTCTCATTGTCTCTCTTTCTCCCTCACACTGTCT
The DNA here is from genome assembly GCF_057628025.1 of Oncorhynchus mykiss. Classification (NCBI taxonomy): domain Eukaryota; kingdom Metazoa; phylum Chordata; class Actinopteri; order Salmoniformes; family Salmonidae; genus Oncorhynchus; species Oncorhynchus mykiss. The sequence continues at coordinate 1,136,492 of NC_143036.1, forward strand.
CTCTGACTCTCACGGTCTCTCTCATTGTCTATCTTTCTCCCTCACACTGTCTCTCTGACTCTCACGGTCTCTCTCATTGTCTATCTTTCTCCCTCAAACTGTCTCTCTGACTCTCATGGTCTCTCTCTCTTTCTCCCTCACACTGTATCTCTGACTCTCACGGTCTCTCTCATTGTCTCTCTTTCTCCCTCACACTGTTTCTCTGACTCTCACGGTCTCTCTCATTGTCTATCTTTCTCCCTCACACTGTCTCTCTGACTCTCATGGTCTCTCTCATTGTCTCTCTTTCTCCCTCACACTGTCTCTTTGACTCTCAGGGTCTCTCTCATTGTCTCTCTTTCTCCCTCACACTGTCTCTCTGACTCTCACGGTCTCTCTCATTGTCTCTCTTTCTCCTTCACACTGTCTCTCCGTTTCTCATGGTCTCTCTCATTGTCTCTCTTTCTCCCTCAAACTGTCTCTCTGTTTCTCATGGTCTCTCTCATCGTCTCTCTTTCTCCCTCACACTGTCTCTCTGACTCTCACGGTCTCTCTCATTGTCTATCTTTCTCCCTCACACTGTCTCTCTGACTCTCATGGTCTCTCTCTCTTTCTCCCTCACACTGTATCTCTGACTCTCACGGTCTCTCTCATTGTCTCTCTTTCTCCCTCACACTGTCTCTCTGACTCTCACGGTCTCTCTCATTGTCAATCTTTCTCCCTCACACTGTCTCTCTGACTCTCACGGTCTCTCTCATTGTCTCTCTTTCTCCCTCACACTGTCTCTCTGACTCTCAAGGTCTCTCTCATTGTCTCTTTCTCCCTCACACTGTCTCTCTGACTCTCACGGTCTCTCTCATTGTCAATCTTTCTCCCTCACGCTGTCTCTCTGACTCTCATGGTCTCTCTCATTGTCTCTCTTTCTCCCTCACACTGTCTCTTTGACTCTCACGGTCTCTCTCATTGTCTCTCTTTCTCCCTCACACTGTCTCTCTGACTCTCACGGTCTCTCTCATTGTCTCTCTTTCTCCCTCACACTGTATCTCTGTTTCTCATGGTCTCTCTCATTGTCTCTCTTTCTCCCTCACACTGTCTCTCCGTTTCTCATGGTCTCTCTCATTGTCTCTCTTTCTCCCTCACACTGTCTCTCTGTTTCTCATGGTCTCTCTCATTGTCTCTCTTTCTCCCTCACACTGTCTCTCTGACTCTCATGGTCTCTCTCATTGTCTCTCTTTCTCCCTCACACTGTCTCTCTGTTTCTCATGGTCTCTCTCATTGTCTCTCTTTCTCCCTCACACTGTCTCTCTGTTTCTCATGGTCTCTCTCATTGTCTCTCTTTCTCCCTCACACTGTCTCTCCGACTCTCATGGTCTCTCTCATTGTCTCTCTTTCTCCCTCACACTGTTTCTCTGACTCTCACGGTCTCTCTCATTGTCTATCTTTCTCCCTCACACTGTCTCTCTGACTCTCATGGTCTCTCTCATTGTCTCTCTTTCTCCCTCACACTGTCTCTTTGACTCTCAGGGTCTCTCTCATTGTCTCTCTTTCTCCCTCACACTGTCTCTCTGACTCTCACGGTCTCTCTCATTGTCTCTCTTTCTCCTTCACACTGTCTCTCCGTTTCTCATGGTCTCTCTCATTGTCTCTCTTTCTCCCTCAAACTGTCTCTCTGTTTCTCATGGTCTCTCTCATCGTCTCTCTTTCTCCCTCACACTGTCTCTCTGACTCTCACGGTCTCTCTCATTGTCTATCTTTCTCCCTCACACTGTCTCTCTGACTCTCATGGTCTCTCTCTCTTTCTCCCTCACACTGTATCTCTGACTCTCACGGTCTCTCTCATTGTCTCTCTTTCTCCCTCACACTGTCTCTCTGACTCTCACGGTCTCTCTCATTGTCAATCTTTCTCCCTCACACTGTCTCTCTGACTCTCACGGTCTCTCTCATTGTCTCTCTTTCTCCCTCACACTGTCTCTCTGACTCTCAAGGTCTCTCTCATTGTCTCTTTCTCCCTCACACTGTCTCTCTGACTCTCACGGTCTCTCTCATTGTCAATCTTTCTCCCTCACGCTGTCTCTCTGACTCTCATGGTCTCTCTCATTGTCTCTCTTTCTTCCTCACACTGTCTCTTTGACTCTCACGGTCTCTCTCATTGTCTCTCTTTCTCCCTCACACTGTCTCTCTGACTCTCACGGTCTCTCTCATTGTCTCTCTTTCTCCCTCACACTGTATCTCTGTTTCTCATGGTCTCTCTCATTGTCTCTCTTTCTCCCTCACTCTGTCTCTCCGTTTCTCATGGTCTCTCTCATTGTCTCTCTTTCTCCCTCACACTGTCTCTCTGTTTCTCATGGTCTCTCTCATTGTCTCTCTTTCTCCCTCACACTGTCTCTCTGACTCTCATGGTCTCTCTCATTGTCTCTCTTTCTCCCTCACACTGTCTCTCTGTTTCTCATGGTCTCTCTCATTGTCTCTCTTTCTCCCTCACACTGTCTCTCTGTTTCTCATGGTCTCTCTCATTGTCTCTCTTTCTCCCTCACACTGTCTCTCCGACTCTCATGGTCTCTCTCATTGTCTCTCTTTCTCCCTCACACTGTCTCTCTGACTCTCACGGTCTCTCTCATTGTCTCTCTTTCTCCCTCACACTGTCTCTCTGACTCTCACGGTCTCTCTCATTGTCTCACTTTCTCCCTCACACTGTCTCTCTGACTCTCACGGTCTCTCTCATTGTCAATCTTTCCCCTCACAGTGTCTCTCTGACTCTCATGGTCTCTCTCATTGTCTCTCTTTCTCCCTCACACTGTCTCTTTGACTCTCACGGTCTCTCTCATTGTCTCTCTTTCTCCCTCACACTGTCTCTCTGACTCTCACGGTCTCTCTCATTGTCTCTCTTTCTCCCTCACACTGTCTCTCTGTTTCTCATGGTCTTTCTCATTGTCTCTCTTTCTCCCTCACACTGTCTCTCCGTTTCTCATGGTCTCTCTCATTGTCTCTCTTTCTCCCTCACACTGTCTCTCTGTTTCTCATGGTCTCTCTCATTGTCTCTCTTTCTCCCTCACACTGTCTCTCTGACTCTCATGGTCTCTCTCATTGTCTCTCTTTCTCCCTCACACTGTCTCTCTGTTTCTCATGGTCTCTCTCATTGTCTCTCTTTCTCCCTCACACTGTCTCTCTGTTTCTCATGGTCTCTCTCATTGTCTCTCTTTCTCCCTCACACTGTCTCTCCGACTCTCATGGTCTCTCTCATTGTCTCTCTTTCTCCCTCACACTGTCTCTCTGACTCTCACGGTCTCTCTCATTGTCTCTCTTTCTCCCTCACACTGTCTCTCTGACTCTCACGGTCTCTCTCATTGTCTCACTTTCTCCCTCACACTGTCTCTCTGACTCTCACGGTCTCTCTCATTGTCAATCTTTCTCCCTCACAGTGTCTCTCTGACTCTCATGGTCTCTCTCATTGTCTCTCTTTCTCCCTCACACTGTCTCTTTGACTCTCACGGTCTCTCTCATTGTCTCTCTTTCTCCCTCACACTGTCTCTCTGACTCTCACGGTCTCTCTCATTGTCTCTCTTTCTCCCTCACACTGTCTCTCTGTTTCTCATGGTCTTTCTCAATGTCTCTCTTTCTCCCTCACACTGTCTCTCCGTTTCTCATGGTCTCTCTCATTGTCTCTCTTTCTCCCTCACACTGTCTCTCTGTTTCTCATGGTCTCTCTCATTGTCTCTCTTTCTCCCTCACACTGTCTCTCTGACTCTCATGGTCTCTCTCATTGTCTCTCTTTCTCCCTCACACTGTCTCTCTGTTTCTCATGGTCTCTCTCATTGTCTCTCTTTCTCCCTCACACTGTCTCTCCGACTCTCATGGTCTCTCTCATTGTCTCTCTTTCTCCCTCACACTGTCTCTCTGTTTCTCATGGTCTCTCTCATTGTCTCTCTTTCTCCCTCACACTGTCTCTATGTTTCTCACGGTCTCTCTCATTGTCTCTCTTTCTCCCTCACACTGTCTCTCTGACTCTCACGGTCTCTCTCATTGTCTATCTTTCTCCCTCACACTGTCTCTCTGACTCTCACGGTCTCTCTCATTGTCTCTCTTTCTCCCTCACACTGTCTCTCCGACTCTCATGGTCTCTCTCATTGTCTCTCTTTCTCCCTCACACTGTCTCTCTGACTCTCATGGTCTCTCTCATTGTCTCTCTTTCTCCCTCACACTGTCTCTCTGTTTCTCACGGTCTCTCTCATTGTCTCTCTTTCTCCCTCACACTGTCTCTCTGACTCTCACGGTCTCTCTCCTTGTCTCTCTTTCTTCCTCATACTGTCTCTCTGTTTCTCATGGTCTCTCTCATTGTCTCTCTTTCTCCCTCACACTGTCTCTCTGACTCTCATATTCTCTCTCATTGTCTCTCTTTCTCCCTCACACTGTCTCTCTGACTCTCATGGTCTCTCTCATTGTCTCTCTTTCTCCCTCACACTGTCTCTCTGTTTCTCATGGTCTCTCTCATTGTCTCTCTTTCTCCCTCACACTGTCTCTCTGTTTCTCATGGTCTCTCTCATTGTCTCTCTTTCTCCCTCACACTGTCTCTCTGACTCTCATGGTCTCTCTCATTGTCTCTCTTTCTCCCTCACACTGTCTCTCTGTTTCTCATGGTCTCTCTCATTGTCTCTCTTTCTCCCTCACACTGTCTCTTTTTCTCATGGTCTCTCTCATTGTCTCTCTTTCTCCCTCACACTGTCTCTCCGACTCTCATGGTCTCTCTCATTGTCTCTCTTTCTCCCTCACACTGTCTCTCTGACTCTCATGGTCTCTCTCATTGTCTCTCTTTCTCCCTCACACTGTCTCTCTGACTCTCACAGTCTCTCTCATTGTCTCTCTTTCTCCCTCACACTGTCTCTCTGTTTCTCATGGTCTCTCTCATTGTCTCTCTTTCTCCCTCACACTGTCTCTCTGTTTCTCACGGTCTCTCTCATTGTCTCTCTTTCTCCCTCACACTGTCTCTCTGACTCTCACGGTCTCTCTCCTTGTCTCTCTTTCTTCCTCATACTGTCTCTCTGTTTCTCACGGTATCTCTCATTGTCTATCTTTCTCCCTCACACTGTCTCTTTGACTCTCACGGTCTCTCTCATTGTGTCTCTTTCTCCCTCACACTGTCTCTTCGACTCTCATGGTCTCTCTCATTGTCTCTCTTTCTCCCTCACACTGTCTCTCTGACTCTCATGGTCTCTCTCATTGTCTCTCTTTCTCCCTCACACTGTCTCTCTGACTCTCACGGTCTCTCTCATTGTCTCTCTTTCTCCCTCACACTTTCTCTCTGACTCTCACGGTCTCTCTCATTGTCTCTCTTTCTCCCTCACACTGACTCTCTGACTCTCACGGTCTCTCTCATTGTCTATCTTTCTCCCTCACACTGTCTCTCTGACTCTCACGGTCTCTCTCATTGTCTCTCTTTATCCCTCACACTGTCTCTCTGACTCTCACAGTCTCTCTCATTGTCTATCTTTCTCCCTCACACAGTCTCTCTGACTCTCATGGTCTCTCATTTTCTCCCTCACACTGTCTCTCTGACTCTCACGGTCTCTCTCATTGTCTCTCTTTCTCCCTCACACTGTCTCTCTGACTCTCACGGTCTCTCTCATTGTCTATCTTTCTCCTTCACACTGTCTCTCTGACTCTCATGGTCTCTCCTTCTCCCTCACACTGTCTCTCTGACTCTACGGTCTCTTTCATTGTCTCTCTTTCTCCCTCGAAATCTCTCTCTCTTTCTCTCTCACGGTCTCTCTCATTGTCTCTCTTTCTCCCTCACACTCTCTCTCTGACTCTCTCATGGTCTCTCTCATTGTCTCTCTTTCTCCCACACACTCTCTCTCTGACTCTCTCAAAGTCTCTCTCATTGTCTCTCTTTCTCCCTCACACTCTCTCTCTGACTCTCTCACGGTCTCTCTCATTCTTTCTCTGTCTCGTTCTTTCTCTCTCTTCTCTCTCGTCTTTCTCAAAGAGTTTTCTGAGTTACAGCATCATGGTCACATTCTTTAAATGAGAATGAAGTAAAAGAGACAAAAAGTTGCAGTCACGTATCAGTAAATCAATATATTATATTTGGATGTACAGTACATTTGACAGGAAAGGAGTGTCTGAGCAACATCAGAGTTTAAGCCATTTCTATTATATCCTCTGTTAAAACCACATCTCCCAGAGGTGTGTATCTTAGTTAAAACCATAAGACTCCCAGAGGTGTGTATCTTAGTTAAAACCAGAGGTGTGTATCTTAGTTAAAACCAGAGGTGTGGATCTTAGTTAAAACCATAAGACTCCCAGAGGTGTGTATCTTAGTTAAAACCAGAGGTGTGTATCTTAGTTAAAACCAGAGGTGTGTATCTTAGTTAAAACCAGAGGTGTGTATCTTAGTTAAAACCAGAGGTGTGTATCTTAGTTAAAACCAGAGGTGTGTATCTTAGTTAAAACCAGAGGTGTGTATCTTAGTTAAAACCATAAGACTCCCAGAGGTGTGTATCTTAGTTAAAACCATAAGAATCCCAGAGGTGTGGATCTTAGTTAAAACCAGAGGTGTGTATCTTAGTTAAAACCAGAGGTGTGTATCTTAGTTAAACCCAGAGGTGTGTATCTTAGTTAAAACCAGAGGTGTGGATCTTAGTTAAAACCAGAGGTGTGTATCTTAGTTAAAACCAGAGGTGTGGATCTTAGTTAAAACCAGAGGTGTGTATCTTAGTTAAAACCAGAGGTGTGTATCTTAGTTAAAACCAGAGGTGTGTATCTTAGTTAAAACCAGAGGTGTGTATCTTAGTTAAAACCAGAGGTGTGTATCTTAGTTAAAACCAGAGGTGTGTATCTTAGTTAAAACCAGAGGTGTGTATCTTAGTTAAAACCAGAGGTGTGTATCTTAGTTAAAACCAGAGGTGTGTATCTTAGTTAAAACCATAAGACTCCCAGAAGTGTGTATCTTAGTTAAAACCAGAGGTGTGTATCTTAGTTAAAACCAGAGGTGTGTATCTTAGTTAAAACCAGAGGTGTGTATCTTAGTTAAAACCATAAGACTCCCAGAGGTGTGGATCTTAGTTAAATCCAGAGGTGTGTATCTTAGTTAAATCCAGAGGTGTGTATCTTAGTTAAAACCAGAGGTGTGTATCTTAGTTAAAACCAGAGGTGTGTATCTTAGTTAAAACCATAAGACTCCAGACTGGTGGTCTCATGGTCTCTCTCATTGTCTCTCTTTCTCCCTCACACTGTCTCTCCGACTCTCATGGTCTCTCTCATTGTCTCTCTTTCTCCCTCACACTGTCTCTCTGACTCTCACGGTCTCTCTCATTGTCTCTCTTTCTCCCTCACACTGTCTCTCTGACTCTCACGGTCTCTCTCATTGTCTCACTTTCTCCCTCACACTGTCTCTCTGACTCTCACGGTCTCTCTCATTGTCAATCTTTCCCCTCACAGTGTCTCTCTGACTCTCATGGTCTCTCTCATTGTCTCTCTTTCTCCCTCACACTGTCTCTTTGACTCTCACGGTCTCTCTCATTGTCTCTCTTTCTCCCTCACACTGTCTCTCTGACTCTCACGGTCTCTCTCATTGTCTCTCTTTCTCCCTCACACTGTCTCTCTGTTTCTCATGGTCTTTCTCATTGTCTCTCTTTCTCCCTCACACTGTCTCTCCGTTTCTCATGGTCTCTCTCATTGTCTCTCTTTCTCCCTCACACTGTCTCTCTGTTTCTCATGGTCTCTCTCATTGTCTCTCTTTCTCCCTCACACTGTCTCTCTGACTCTCATGGTCTCTCTCATTGTCTCTCTTTCTCCCTCACACTGTCTCTCTGTTTCTCATGGTCTCTCTCATTGTCTCTCTTTCTCCCTCACACTGTCTCTCTGTTTCTCATGGTCTCTCTCATTGTCTCTCTTTCTCCCTCACACTGTCTCTCCGACTCTCATGGTCTCTCTCATTGTCTCTCTTTCTCCCTCACACTGTCTCTCTGACTCTCACGGTCTCTCTCATTGTCTCTCTTTCTCCCTCACACTGTCTCTCTGACTCTCACGGTCTCTCTCATTGTCTCACTTTCTCCCTCACACTGTCTCTCTGACTCTCACGGTCTCTCTCATTGTCAATCTTTCTCCCTCACAGTGTCTCTCTGACTCTCATGGTCTCTCTCATTGTCTCTCTTTCTCCCTCACACTGTCTCTTTGACTCTCACGGTCTCTCTCATTGTCTCTCTTTCTCCCTCACACTGTCTCTCTGACTCTCACGGTCTCTCTCATTGTCTCTCTTTCTCCCTCACACTGTCTCTCTGTTTCTCATGGTCTTTCTCAATGTCTCTCTTTCTCCCTCACACTGTCTCTCCGTTTCTCATGGTCTCTCTCATTGTCTCTCTTTCTCCCTCACACTGTCTCTCTGTTTCTCATGGTCTCTCTCATTGTCTCTCTTTCTCCCTCACACTGTCTCTCTGACTCTCATGGTCTCTCTCATTGTCTCTCTTTCTCCCTCACACTGTCTCTCTGTTTCTCATGGTCTCTCTCATTGTCTCTCTTTCTCCCTCACACTGTCTCTCCGACTCTCATGGTCTCTCTCATTGTCTCTCTTTCTCCCTCACACTGTCTCTCTGTTTCTCATGGTCTCTCTCATTGTCTCTCTTTCTCCCTCACACTGTCTCTATGTTTCTCACGGTCTCTCTCATTGTCTCTCTTTCTCCCTCACACTGTCTCTCTGACTCTCACGGTCTCTCTCATTGTCTATCTTTCTCCCTCACACTGTCTCTCTGACTCTCACGGTCTCTCTCATTGTCTCTCTTTCTCCCTCACACTGTCTCTCCGACTCTCATGGTCTCTCTCATTGTCTCTCTTTCTCCCTCACACTGTCTCTCTGACTCTCATGGTCTCTCTCATTGTCTCTCTTTCTCCCTCACACTGTCTCTCTGTTTCTCACGGTCTCTCTCATTGTCTCTCTTTCTCCCTCACACTGTCTCTCTGACTCTCACGGTCTCTCTCCTTGTCTCTCTTTCTTCCTCATACTGTCTCTCTGTTTCTCATGGTCTCTCTCATTGTCTCTCTTTCTCCCTCACACTGTCTCTCTGACTCTCATATTCTCTCTCATTGTCTCTCTTTCTCCCTCACACTGTCTCTCTGACTCTCATGGTCTCTCTCATTGTCTCTCTTTCTCCCTCACACTGTCTCTCTGTTTCTCATGGTCTCTCTCATTGTCTCTCTTTCTCCCTCACACTGTCTCTCTGTTTCTCATGGTCTCTCTCATTGTCTCTCTTTCTCCCTCACACTGTCTCTCTGACTCTCATGGTCTCTCTCATTGTCTCTCTTTCTCCCTCACACTGTCTCTCTGTTTCTCATGGTCTCTCTCATTGTCTCTCTTTCTCCCTCACACTGTCTCTTTTTCTCATGGTCTCTCTCATTGTCTCTCTTTCTCCCTCACACTGTCTCTCCGACTCTCATGGTCTCTCTCATTGTCTCTCTTTCTCCCTCACACTGTCTCTCTGACTCTCATGGTCTCTCTCATTGTCTCTCTTTCTCCCTCACACTGTCTCTCTGACTCTCACAGTCTCTCTCATTGTCTCTCTTTCTCCCTCACACTGTCTCTCTGTTTCTCATGGTCTCTCTCATTGTCTCTCTTTCTCCCTCACACTGTCTCTCTGTTTCTCACGGTCTCTCTCATTGTCTCTCTTTCTCCCTCACACTGTCTCTCTGACACTCACGGTCTCTCTCCTTGTCTCTCTTTCTTCCTCATACTGTCTCTCTGTTTCTCACGGTATCTCTCATTGTCTATCTTTCTCCCTCACACTGTCTCTTTGACTCTCACGGTCTCTCTCATTGTGTCTCTTTCTCCCTCACACTGTCTCTTCGACTCTCATGGTCTCTCTCATTGTCTCTCTTTCTCCCTCACACTGTCTCTCTGACTCTCATGGTCTCTCTCATTGTCTCTCTTTCTCCCTCACACTGTCTCTCTGACTCTCACGGTCTCTCTCATTGTCTCTCTTTCTCCCTCACACTTTCTCTCTGACTCTCACGGTCTCTCTCATTGTCTCTCTTTCTCCCTCACACTGACTCTCTGACTCTCACGGTCTCTCTCATTGTCTATCTTTCTCCCTCACACTGTCTCTCTGACTCTCACGGTCTCTCTCATTGTCTCTCTTTATCCCTCACACTGTCTCTCTGACTCTCACAGTCTCTCTCATTGTCTATCTTTCTCCCTCACACAGTCTCTCTGACTCTCATGGTCTCTCATTTTCTCCCTCACACTGTCTCTCTGACTCTCACGGTCTCTCTCATTGTCTCTCTTTCTCCCTCACACTGTCTCTCTGACTCTCACGGTCTCTCTCATTGTCTATCTTTCTCCTTCACACTGTCTCTCTGACTCTCATGGTCTCTCCTTCTCCCTCACACTGTCTCTCTGACTCTACGGTCTCTTTCATTGTCTCTCTTTCTCCCTCGAAATCTCTCTCTCTTTCTCTCTCACGGTCTCTCTCATTGTCTCTCTTTCTCCCTCACACTCTCTCTCTGACTCTCTCATGGTCTCTCTCATTGTCTCTCTTTCTCCCACACACTCTCTCTCTGACTCTCTCAAAGTCTCTCTCATTGTCTCTCTTTCTCCCTCACACTCTCTCTCTGACTCTCTCACGGTCTCTCTCATTCTTTCTCTGTCTCGTTCTTTCTCTCTCTTCTCTCTCGTCTTTCTCAAAGAGTTTTCTGAGTTACAGCATCATGGTCACATTCTTTAAATGAGAATGAAGTAAAAGAGACAAAAAGTTGCAGTCACGTATCAGTAAATCAATATATTATATTTGGAGGTACAGTACATTTGACAGGAAAGGAGTGTCTGAGCAACATCAGAGTTTAAGCCATTTCTATTATATCCTCTGTTAAAACCACATCTCCCAGAGGTGTGTATCTTAGTTAAAACCATAAGACTCCCAGAGGTGTGTATCTTAGTTAAAACCAGAGGTGTGTATCTTAGTTAAAACCAGAGGTGTGGATCTTAGTTAAAACCATAAGACTCCCAGAGGTGTGTATCTTAGTTAAAACCAGAGGTGTGTATCTTAGTTAAAACCAGAGGTGTGTATCTTAGTTAAAACCAGAGGTGTGTATCTTAGTTAAAACCAGAGGTGTGTATCTTAGTTAAAACCAGAGGTGTGTATCTTAGTTAAAACCAGAGGTGTGTATCTTAGTTAAAACCATAAGACTCCCAGAGGTGTGTATCTTAGTTAAAACCATAAGAATCCCAGAGGTGTGGATCTTAGTTAAAACCAGAGGTGTGTATCTTAGTTAAAACCAGAGGTGTGTATCTTAGTTAAACCCAGAGGTGTGTATCTTAGTTAAAACCAGAGGTGTGGATCTTAGTTAAAACCAGAGGTGTGTATCTTAGTTAAAACCAGAGGTGTGGATCTTAGTTAAAACCAGAGGTGTGTATCTTAGTTAAAACCAGAGGTGTGTATCTTAGTTAAAACCAGAGGTGTGTATCTTAGTTAAAACCAGAGGTGTGTATCTTAGTTAAAACCAGAGGTGTGTATCTTAGTTAAAACCAGAGGTGTGTATCTTAGTTAAAACCAGAGGTGTGTATCTTAGTTAAAACCAAAGGTGTGTATCTTAGTTAAAACCAGAGGTGTGTATCTTAGTTAAAACCAGAGGTGTGAATCTTAGTTAAAACCATAAGACTCCCAGAGGTGTGGATCTTAGTTAAATCCAGAGGTGTGTATCTTAGTTAAATCCAGAGGTGTGTATCTTAGTTAAAACCAGAGGTGTGTATCTTAGTTAAAACCAGAGGTGTGTATCTTAGTTAAAACCATAAGACTCCCAGAGGTGTGTATCTTAGTTAAAACCAGAGGTGTGTATCTTAGTTAAAACCAGAGGTGTGGATCTTAGTTAAAACCATAAGACTCCCAGAGGTGTGTATCTTAGTTAAAACCAGAGGTGTGTATCTTAGTTAAAACCAGAGGTGTGTATCTTAGTTAAAACCAGAGGTGTGGATCTTAGTTAAAACCAGAGGTGTGTATCTTAGTTAAAACCAGAGGTGTGTATCTTAGTTAAAACCAGAGGTGTGTATCTTAGTTAAAACCAGAGGTGTGTATCTTAGTTAAAACCAGAGGTGTGTATCTTAGTTAAAACCAGAGGTGTGTATCTTAGTTAAAACCAGAGGTGTGTATCTTAGTTAAAACCAGAGGTGTGTATCTTAGTTAAAACCAGAGGTGTGTATCTTAGTTAAAACCAGAGGTGTGTATCTTAGTTAAAACCATAAGACTCCCAGAGGTGTGGATCTTAGTTAAATCCAGAGGTGTGTATCTTAGTTAAATCCAGAGGTGTGTATCTTAGTTAAAACCAGAGGTGTGTATCTTAGTTAAAACCAGAGGTGTGTATCTTAGTTAAAACCATAAGACTCCCAGAAGTGTGTATCTTAGTTAAAACCAGAGGTGTGTATCTTAGTTAAAACCAGAGGTGTGGATCTTAGTTAAAACCATAAGACTCCCAGAGGTGTGTATCTTAGTTAAAACCAGAGGTGTGTATCTTAGTTAAAACCAGAGGTGTGTATCTTAGTTAAAACCAGAGGTGTGTATCTTAGTTAAAACCAGAGGTGTGTATCTTAGTTAAAACCAGAGGTGTGTATCTTAGTTAAAACCAGAGGTGTGTATCTTAGTTAAAACCATAAGACTCCCAGAGGTGTGTATCTTAGTTAAAACCATAAGAATCCCAGAGGTGTGGATCGTAGTTAAAACCAGAGGTGTGTATCTTAGTTAAAACCAGAGGTGTGTATCTTAGTTAAACCCAGAGGTGTGTATCTTAGTTACAACCAGAGGTGTGGATCTTAGTTAAAACCAGAGGTGTGTATCTTAGTTAAAACCAGAGGTGTGTATCTTAGTTAAAACCAGAGGTGTGTATCTTAGTTAAAACCAGAGGTGTGTATCTTAGTTAAAACCAGAGGTGTGTATCTTAGTTAAAACCAGAGGTGTGTATCTTAGTTAAAACCAGAGGTGTGTATCTTAGTTAAAACCAGAGGTGTGTATCTTAGTTAAAACCAGAGGTGTGTATCTTAGTTAAAACCAGAGGTGTGTATCTTAGTTAAAACCAGAGGTGTGTATCTTAGTTAAAACCAGAGGTGTGTATCTTAGTTAAAACCAGAGGTGTGTATCTTAGTTAAAACCAGAGGTGTGTATCTTAGTTAAATCCAGAGGTGTGTATCTTAGTTAAAACCAGAGGTGTGTATCTTAGTTAAAACCAGAGGTGTGTATCTTAGTTAAACCCAGAGGTGTGTATCTTAGTTAAACCCAGAGGTGTGTATCTTAGTTAAAACCAGAGGTGTGTATCTTAGTTAAAACCACATCTCCCAGAGGTGTGTATCTTAGTTAAAACCAGAGGTGTGTATCTTAGTTAAAACCAGAGGTGTGTATCTTAGTTAAAACCAGAGGTGTGTATCTTAGTTAAACCCAGAGGTGTGTATCTTAGTTAAAACCAGAGGTGTGTATCTTAGTTAAAACCAGAGGTGTGTATCTTAGTTAAAACCAGAGGTGTGGATCTTAGTTAAAACCAGAGGTGTGTATCTTAGTTAAAACCAGAGGTGTGTATCTTAGTTAAAACCAGAGGTGTGTATCTTAGTTAAAACCAGAGGTGTGTATCTTAGTTAAAACCAAAGGTGTGTATCTTAGTTAAAACCAGAGGTGTGTATCTTAGTTAAAACCAGAGGTGTGAATCTTAGTTAAAACCATAAGACTCCCAGAGGTGTGGATCTTAGTTAAATCCAGAGGTGTGTATCTTAGTTAAATCCAGAGGTGTGTATCTTAGTTAAAACCAGAGGTGTGTATCTTAGTTAAAACCAGAGGTGTGTATCTTAGTTAAAACCATAAGACTCCCAGAGGTGTGTATCTTAGTTAAAACCAGAGGTGTGTATCTTAGTTAAAACCAGAGGTGTGGATCTTAGTTAAAACCATAAGACTCCCAGAGGTGTGTATCTTAGTTAAAACCAGAGGTGTGTATCTTAGTTAAAACCAGAGGTGTGTATCTTAGTTAAAACCAGAGGTGTGGATCTTAGTTAAAACCAGAGGTGTGTATCTTAGTTAAAACCAGAGGTGTGTATCTTAGTTAAAACCAGAGGTGTGTATCTTAGTTAAAACCAGAGGTGTGTATCTTAGTTAAAACCAGAGGTGTGTATCTTAGTTAAAACCAGAGGTGTGTATCTTAGTTAAAACCAGAGGTGTGTATCTTAGTTAAAACCAGAGGTGTGTATCTTAGTTAAAACCAGAGGTGTGTATCTTAGTTAAAACCAGAGGTGTGTATCTTAGTTAAAACCATAAGACTCCCAGAGGTGTGGATCTTAGTTAAATCCAGAGGTGTGTATCTTAGTTAAATCCAGAGGTGTGTATCTTAGTTAAAACCAGAGGTGTGTATCTTAGTTAAAACCAGAGGTGTGTATCTTAGTTAAAACCATAAGACTCCCAGAAGTGTGTATCTTAGTTAAAACCAGAGGTGTGTATCTTAGTTAAAACCAGAGGTGTGGATCTTAGTTAAAACCATAAGACTCCCAGAGGTGTGTATCTTAGTTAAAACCAGAGGTGTGTATCTTAGTTAAAACCAGAGGTGTGTATCTTAGTTAAAACCAGAGGTGTGTATCTTAGTTAAAACCAGAGGTGTGTATCTTAGTTAAAACCAGAGGTGTGTATCTTAGTTAAAACCAGAGGTGTGTATCTTAGTTAAAACCATAAGACTCCCAGAGGTGTGTATCTTAGTTAAAACCATAAGAATCCCAGAGGTGTGGATCGTAGTTAAAACCAGAGGTGTGTATCTTAGTTAAAACCAGAGGTGTGTATCTTAGTTAAACCCAGAGGTGTGTATCTTAGTTACAACCAGAGGTGTGGATCTTAGTTAAAACCAGAGGTGTGTATCTTAGTTAAAACCAGAGGTGTGTATCTTAGTTAAAACCAGAGGTGTGTATCTTAGTTAAAACCAGAGGTGTGTATCTTAGTTAAAACCAGAGGTGTGTATCTTAGTTAAAACCAGAGGTGTGTATCTTAGTTAAAACCAGAGGTGTGTATCTTAGTTAAAACCAGAGGTGTGTATCTTAGTTAAAACCAGAGGTGTGTATCTTAGTTAAAACCAGAGGTGTGTATCTTAGTTAAAACCAGAGGTGTGTATCTTAGTTAAAACCAGAGGTGTGTATCTTAGTTAAAACCAGAGGTGTGTATCTTAGTTAAAACCAGAGGTGTGTATCTTAGTTAAATCCAGAGGTGTGTATCTTAGTTAAAACCAGAGGTGTGTATCTTAGTTAAAACCAGAGGTGTGTATCTTAGTTAAACCCAGAGGTGTGTATCTTAGTTAAACCCAGAGGTGTGTATCTTAGTTAAAACCAGAGGTGTGTATCTTAGTTAAAACCACATCTCCCAGAGGTGTGTATCTTAGTAAAAACCAGAGGTGTGTATCTTAGTTAAAACCAGAGGTGTGTATCTTAGTTAAAACCAGAGGTGTGTATCTTAGTTAAACCCAGAGGTGTGTATCTTAGTTAAAACCAGAGGTGTGTATCTTAGTTAAAACCAGAGGTGTGTATCTTAGTTAAAACCATAAGACTCACAGAGGTGTGTATCTTAGTTAAAACCAGAGGTGTGTATCTTAGTTAAAACCAGAGGTGTGTATCTTAGTTAAAACCAGAGGTGTGTATCTTAGTTAAAACCAGAGGTGTGGATCTTAGTTAAAACCAGAGGTGTGTATCTTAGTTAAAACCAGAGGTGTGTATCTTAGTTAAAACCAGAGGTGTGTATCTTAGTTAAAACCAGAGGTGTGTATCTTAGTTAAAACCAGAGGTGTGTATCTTAGTTAAAACCAGAGGTGTGTATCTTAGTTAAAACCAGAGGTGTGTATCTTAGTTAAAACCATAAGACTCCCAGAGGTGTGGATCTTAGTTAAATCCAGAGGTGTGTATCTTAGTTAAATCCAGAGGTGTGTATCTTAGTTAAAACCAGAGGTGTGTATCTTAGTTAAAACCAGAGGTGTGTATCTTAGTTAAAACCAGAGGTGTGTATCTTAGTTAAAACCAGAGGTGTGTATCTTAGTTAAAACCAGAGGTGTGTATCTTAGTTAAAACCAGAGGTGTGTATCTTAGTTAAAACCAGAGGTGTGTATCTTAGTTAAAACCAGAGGTGTGTATCTTAGTTAAAACCAGAGGTGTGTATCTTAGTTAAAACCAGAGGTGTGTATCTTAGTTAAATCCAGAGGTGTGTATCTTAGTTAAAACCAGAGGTGTGTATCTTAGTTAAAACCAGAGGTGTGTATCTTAGTTAAACCCAGAGGTGTGTATCTTAGTTAAAACCAGAGGTGTGTATCTTAGTTAAAACCAGAGGTGTGTATCTTAGTTAAAACCACATCTCCCAGAGGTGTGTATCTTAGTTAAAACCAGAGGTGTGTATCTTAGTTAAAACCAGAGGTGTGTATCTTAGTTAAAACCAGAGGTGTGTATCTTAGTTAAACCCAGAGGTGTGTATCTTAGTTAAAACCAGAGGTGTGTATCTTAGTTAAAACCAGAGGTGTGTATCTTAGTTAAAACCATAAGACTCACAGAGGTGTGTATCTTAGTTAAAACCAGAGGTGTGTATCTTAGTTAAAACCAGAGGTGTGTATCTTAGTTAAAACCAGAGGTGTGTATCTTAGTTAAAACCAGAGGTGTGTATCTTAGTTAAAACCAGAGGTGTGTATCTTAGTTAAACCCAGAGGTGTGTATCTTAGTTAAAACCACATCTTTTAGCATCACTTAGAGGATTTAATTACAATAAAGGCAGTTTTACATGATTAGCAATGAAACAACTTCTGATTAAAACATTGTAGAAAATCTATATTGATGACAGCACTCTCAACGTGTTTTTGGCAGTAGACTGATTAGAATTCTTAGATATTGCTCTTTGTCGATATTACAGTAGATAGATATTGCTGCTCAATAGATTTTATTGCTATGAAGAACTTCTGAATATACCTGGTCGATTAACTGTAGCCTCACCATCTCCATGATGACACAGAGGAAACCATGACTCATAAAGACATTTGGGACTTTGACAGACAATGTCACCCTCCAATCACTACTCTGCTTTCTCCTTGCTGGGGTCCACCACCGGCTGAATGGGGGCTGTGGACGTGACTGTTGTGGGGGCGGGGGGAGGGACGGGGGCGGGGGGAGGGATGGGGTCGGGGTCATCGATCAGAGCCTGTCTTCTCTCTCTCTCCTTGATGAGCTGGACAAGACAATAGGTCACTATGAAGACAGTGATGGTGGTGATGGGGAAGCCTGGAGGGGGAGGAACAAGTCAACATTGGACACTAATAACTATATCATAATAACTATATATCAAGTAACATACTAGTTATCAACACAGTGATGGTGGTGATGGGAAGCCTGGAGGTGGAGGAACAAGTCAACATGGGACACTAATAACTATATCATAATAACAAAATATCAAGTAACATACTAGTTATCAACACAGTGATAGTGGTGATGGGGAAGCCTGGAGGGGGAGGAACAAGTCAACACGGGACACTAATAACTATATCATAATAACAAAATATCAAGTAACATACTAGTTATCAACACAGTGATGGTGGTGATGGGGAATCCTGGAGGGAGAGGAACATGTCAACATGGGACACTAATAACTATATCATAATAACAAAATATCAGGTAACATAATAGTTATCAACACAGTGATGGTGGTGATGGGAAGCCTGGAGGGGGAGGAACAAGTCAACACGGGACACTAATAACTATATCATAATAACTATATATCAAGTAACATACTAGTTATCAACACAGTGATGGTGGTGATGGGGAAGCCTGGAGGGGGAGGAACAAGTCAACATGGGACACTAAGAACTATATCATAATAACAAAATATCAAGTAACATACTAGTTATCAACACAGTGATAGTGGTGATGGGGAAGCCTGGAGGGGGAGGAACAAGTCAACACGGGACACTAATAACTATATCATAATAACAAAATATCAAGTAACATACTAGTTATCAACACAGTGATGGTGGTGATGGGAAGCCTGGAGGGGGAGGAACAAGTCAACACGGGACACTAATAACTATATCATAATAACAAAATATCAAGTAACATACTAGTTATCAACACAGTGATGGTGGTGATGGGGAAGCCTGGAGGGGGAGGAACAAGTCAACATGGGACACTAATAACTATATCATAATAACTATATATCAAGTAACATACTAGTTATCAACACAGTGATGGTGGTGATGGGAAGCCTGGAGGGGGAGGAACAAGTCAACATGGGACACTAATAACTATATCATAATAACAATATATCAAGTAACATACTAGTTATCAACACAGTGATGGTGGTGATGGGAAGCCTGGAGGGGGAGGAACAAGTCAACACGGGACACTAATAACTATATCATAATGCCAAAATATCAAGTAACATACTAGTTATCAACACAGTGATGGTGGTGATGGGAAGCCTGGAGGGGAAGGAAGAAGTCAACCAGGGACACTAATAACACTAATAACTATATCATAATAACAAAATATCAAGTAACATACTAGTTATCAACACAGTGATGGTGGTGATGGGAAGCCTGGAGGGGGAGGAACAAGTCAACATGGGACACTAATAACACTAATAACTATATCATAATAATTATATATCATATTCTGTGCTGACTTTTCTACGGGTTGCGGGGTTGCAGATCGTCTTCCAACATGGCGTCTCCATCAGAGCTGAAACTGGGACAGAAACTAAACGAGGGAAAGACCAAGCAGATTTTCGAACTCGCGGATGAGCCAGGCCATATTTTGGTCCAGTCGAAGGACCAAATCACAGCAGGGAATGCAGCGAGGAAGGACCAGATGGAGGGCAAGGCCGCGATAGCAAACAGAACCACGAGCTGTGTTTTCAAGTTGCTGCAGGAGGCCGGAATTAAGGCAGCTTTTGTGAGGCAGCAGTCGGAGAAGGCGTTCGTGGCGGCCCGCTGTGAGATGATACCAATCGAGTGGGTCTGTCGGAGGGTGGCCACCGGATCCTTTCTCAAGAGGAACCCAGGGGTCAAGGAGGGCTACAGGTTCTACCCTCTGAAAATGGAAATGTTCTTCAAGGACGATGCCAACAATGACCCTCAATGATCAGAGGAGCAGCTGCTGGAGACTAAGTTATCTCTGGCTGGGCTCACCATTGGCCGCTGTGAGGTGGACATTATGAACCGCAGCACTGTGGCCATCTTTGAGGTCCTGGAGAGGGCCTGGGCCACCCAGAACTGCACCCTTGTGGACATGAAGATTGAGTTTGGTGTGAATGTGAGCACTAAAGAGATAGTGCTTGCTGACGTGATTGACTCCTGGAGGCTGTGGCCAGCGGGAGATCGGAGTCAGCAGAAAGACAAATGTACCGGGACCTGAAGGAGGTGACTCCTGAAGCTATGCAGATGGTGAAGAGGAACTTTGAGTGGGTCTCTGAAAGCGTGAAGCGGCTGCTGCAGCCCCAGGCCAGTGGCAGAGTGGTGGTTCTGATGGGCTCCATCTCTGACACGGCCCACTGTGCGAAGATCAGGAAGGCCTGTGGCTCCTACGGAATCCCCTGTGACCTCAGAGTCACCTCAGCACACAAAGGACCAGCTGAAACTCTCTGCATCAAAGCTGAATATGAAGGTGACGGAGTACCAACTGTGTTTGTGGCTGTGGCGGGCAGAAGCAACGGCCTTGGTCCAGTGATGTCAGGAAACACCGTCTACCCAGTCATCAACTGCCCTCCTATCACCCCCAACTGGGGGGCACAGGACATGATTGGTGATGGGGAAGCCTGGAGGGGGAGGAACAAGTCAACATAGTCTAATAACTATATATACATTAACATACTAGTTATCATCACAGTGATGGTGGTGATGGGGAAGCCTGGAGGGGGAGGAACAAGTCAACATAGTCTAATAACTGTATATACATTAACATAGTAGTTATCATCACAGTGATGGTGGTGATGGGGAAGCCTGGAGGCGGAGTAGTCAGTCATAGTGTGTCTACTGTTACTCAAGGAAATACTAGGTCTAGTTACTATATAACATAGAAACATATAGTGTGATCATAGTATGCCAGTACCAAAACCAAAACAGTTGTCCAATATCATGTTCAGTATGAGCATTGACGTTCTTCAACATCGAGATCAAGAGACAGGTCAGAAGGAAATCTAACTGTTACCTTTAAGCAGCAGTCTCCTGGCAACCAGCTTAGTGAACTCCAGGCTGTTGAGGGGAGATCTAACTGTTACCTTTAAGCAGCAGTCTCCTGGCGACCAGCTTAATGAACTCCAGGCTGTTGAGGGGAAATCTAACTATCTGTTACCTTTAAGCAGCAGTCTCCTGGCGACCAGCTTAGTGAACTCCAGGCTGTTGAGGGGAAATCTAACTGTTACCTTTAAGCAGCAGTCTCCTGGCGACCAGCTTAATGAACTCCAGGCTGTTGAGGGGAAATCTAACTGTTACCTTTAAGCAGCAGTCTCCTGGCGACCAGCTTAGTGAACTCCAGGCTGTTGAGGGGAAATCTAACTGTTACCTTTAAGCAGCAGTCTCCTGGCAACCAGCTCAGTGAACTCCAGGCTGTTGAGGGGAAATCTAACTGTTACCTTTAAGCAGCAGTCTCCTGGCGACCAGCTTAGTGAACTCCAGGCTGTTGAGGGGAAATCTAACTATCTGTTACCTTTAAGCAGCAGTCTCCTGGCAACCAGCTTAGTGAACTCCAGGCTGTTGAGGGGAAATCTAACTGTTACCTTTAAGCAGCAGTCTCCTGGCAACCAGCTTAGTGAACTCCAGGCTGTTGAGGGGAAATCTAACTGTTACCTTTAAGCAGCAGTCTCCTGGCGACCAGCTTAGTGAACTCCAGGCTGTTGAGGGGAAATCTAACTGTTACCTTTAAGCAGCAGTCTCCTGGCAACCAGCTCAGTGAACTCCAGGCTGTTGAGGGGTAATCTAACTGTTACCTTTAAGCAGCAGTCTCCTGGCGACCAGCTTAGTGAACTCCAGGCTGTTGAGGGGAAATCTAACTATCTGTTACCTTTAAGCAGCAGTCTC